>NW_025336360.1:207350-377768 GCF_004798865.1 Varanus komodoensis | reverse complement strand
ACCCCCTCACATACCTGTATGTCGCCAACAGGTCCCCTCTGAGTCTCCTCTTCTCCAGGCTGAAGAGACCCAGTTCCCTCAGTCTCACCTCATACGGCATCCCCTGCAAACCGGCCACCAACCTTGTAGCCCTACGCTGCACTGACTCTAACCTGGCTATATCCTTCCTGTAATGAGGGGCCCAAAACTGAGCACAATACTCCAGTTGCGGGCACACCAGAGTCGTGTAGAGTGGTAGTAATACCTCTCTTGATTTAGAAGCCACACTTCTGGCTATGCAACCAGGGGTGGTGTTCGCCCTCTTGGCCACCGCATCACACGGCTGACTCATGTTCAGCCTGCAGTCAACCAGCACCCCGAGGTCCCTTTCACAAGTGCTGCTCTCCAGCCACTTGTCCCCTGACCTGTACTTATGACACCCATTCCTATGCCCCAAGTGAGAGACCTTGCACTTATCCACATTGAACGTCAACCTGTTGTTTCCTGCCCACTTCCATAGTCTGTCCAGATCCTTTTGGAGCTGGAGTACCTGCTCCTCAGTTATGGCCACTGCTCCAGTTTTAGTATTGTCTGCGAATTTGATCAGCAGACTGTTCACCCCTTCTTCCATGTCGTTAATGAAAAGATTAAACAGGATCGGCCCCAGGACAGAGCCTTACTCCAAAGAAAGAATGGGTAAGAATGTGGGTTCCATTTGGATTTGCTAAGGACTTTCCCAAAACTGCAACTTTCTCCTTCTTGGGGACCAAAAGATTTTTCTGAAATTCCAGTGTGGGAGAAACCAAGACTGGCAGATTGCACCTTCCAGGCTCACTCTGGAAATCTTGTTTTGCATCCCTGTGTATGCAAGCACATTATGTTTGGGTTGCCAGTTCTTTTTCTGAAAATTCCGTATCTGCAGAATTTGGCCAACGCAGTACATTTTCAAGAGAATTTCACAATTTGTTTATTTATTTGCATATATTTATAGACTGCCTATGCTTGCTGAGGCCTTCCTTAGTGACTTTGTACTAAAACCCACAAAGTTCTGACCTTCAGGTGAATGAATGTACGCTAACCCTAACAAACTCCTAAAGATGTTGAGAATGAGTTACTCTTTGCCACCTTCCCACAGCTCTCTGGCACATACTTTTGCCAGACTTTTCCTGCATCACCTCGCAATTGCCTTATTGTAGATCTTTCTACCCACATTAATGACCAGGGTGGAGAACCTTCTTTCCATCAGGAGCTGCATTCCACTGAGGGTAATTTGTGGTGGGTGGCTGTACCACTGAGGCCAGAAGGTGGTGCGGGAGGGCTACTCCCTTCTGCTTTCTCCCTGGCACCTACGACTCCCTCCAACTCTGTGATTCTGTGTCTAGGTTCAGGGTTGTGTTCATCAAATCCGTGAAGGGAGGGGCCAAGCTTTGACTGGTTTGTGCTCGCAACCATGCAAGTGTCTCTGTTCTGTCCTTTCTACAGTATTCAATGCTTGTGCAATTTAGTGCTTCCACACAGACACATAGTTATGACCATAATTCTCACAAGGACCTAGAACAGTTCTGGGCAGCTTATAGCTTTCCAGCTGTTCTGGCCTATGACTCCTATCAACCATAGTCAGTGTAGCCAGTGGGGAGGCATGCTGGGAATGAGAAACCACACGTCTGGGCGACCACGCATTGGCCATGCCGGACCATCGGTTCCAATGAATCCGACATGTTTCCGCTGCATGACCGCCAAAGATTCAAGTAATGCTAATTGTGGTTTGTGCTGAACAGCAGCTACAAAACCTTCTTCCAGACTGGACTTCTAGTGCATTTCTACCCAGTATCTGAAATTTTTGTTTTCGACTGATAACTTCTACCTAATCCATTTGTATGCATTTGGCTGATCTGGTACCAAACAATAGAACATAAAATTAGTTCCAGCAATACAACATAAATTAGCTCAGCTATAGCCACTGATAATTAACACATCTGACATGGTTATGCTCATAAGGTTTCCTGTTCTATAGCCAAAGCCAAGCCAAGCCAAGCCAAACAAAAAGTCCCAAGTCCTCATTGCCAGATTGAGGTAAAACATCAGTGAGAAATTTGCCTTCTCCAACATTTAGGAAAAATGGTAACAAAAGTATTGCATTGTTGCTTTGCTATTAATATTATTATTACTATTAATCCTCTACTGTCCAATAACTTCAGCTCTCTGGGCAGTTTAGAAGAGCACATCAAATGTACCGTATTTTTCCATCTATAAGACGCCCCCATGTATAGGATGCCCCCCTTTTTCTTACCAATCTCTGTGAGCAAGCTGCTGCTTCATCACATGTGAGCATGCCCACCACCTCCCCACCTCCCTGTGCGCGCGCCTGTGATTGCCAGTCTCCCCCCTGAGTGCACCTGCGATCACACCAGTCTCCCCCCTGAGCGCTCCCGCGATCGCGCCAGTCTCCCCCACCCCAAGCAGGCCTGTGCCTGCCGCTGCCACCGCCTTTCAACTGGCCCCCTGTTGAAAAAGTTGAGGACCCCTGGGCGCTCTCCGCAGCATCAGCTGACGTCAGTTACATGAGGCTCGTGACTGGAGGAAACCTATTAGCTCGTCTCTGCAATCAAAAGTTTCACTTGTGAGGCTAGTTTGCAGAGATAAGGTATCAGCAGTTCTGCAACTCTGGTTTTCCTCTCGGCCCCCCATGTATAAGATGCCCCTCAATTTTTAGGTAAATATTTTTAAGAAAAAGTATTGTCTTATGCACGGAAAAACATGGTAATACAAAAACAGATAATAATAAAAGGATCACACAAATTACGGTACAACATTTAAAAGCCAATGTAAAACCAAATTTAGAAAGCTATAACATCAACACAAATTAATTCACAATTGCTGGGAAGCAATTGACATAATGCACTGAAGTTACATTAAAGCTAGTTTAGTATGTCCTAGCCTGTCCGAGACTGTAGGACAAAGGGTTTTGCACAGCAGATCTTTGCAAAAATGGCAATAGATTCCCAGCTGCTGGGAAGAGGAGCCTCTTGCAAAACATTCCTGAAAAAGCATTGCTAAATGCATCTGCATGTTGAAGATAACCTTTGAATCAGCTGATCGGGAGAGAGTCAAATGCAGCATGGAGCTACCACTCCAGCGTGAAAAAGAGGCTGTTAGGAAAGATCCTCCTCCTCCTCCTGCTTATTTTATTATAAAGCTATTCTTGGCCCATTAATTGCTTGTGGAATGTCCTCTTTTTAGAAGGGTTCACTTCAAGCAATGCCTAAGCAGCCTCTACGGAGGGTTAGATGGGGTGACTTCGGGCCAGTCACGGACTCTCAGCCCAACCTACCTCAGAGGGTTGTTGTGGGGATAAGATGGAGAGCAGCAGGTGGAGAATGATATAAGTCTCCTGGAGCTCCTGAAAGAAAAAAGGCAGAATATTAATCTAATAAACAAACCAACCAACCTCTGGCTAGGAAGCTGGCAATTTTGGGGGTGGGATTCTTATTCAGCAGCACCTGAAAGGGACCTCAGGACTGATGGACCTTTTGCTTTGGGCTGCCCTGATGTTTCAGATGCTTTCTGGTTGTTTCTAAGATGCATTCCCCCCCGCCCCCAATTTTTAAGTTCTTGAAATCCTAAAGTCTGCAGTGAATGGTGTCCAATTACTGCCTTTGCTTTTCCTTTAAATTAACAATGTTATCACTTATCAGGTTTCCCTCTAGGTCCAGGTACATTCCATTACCACAGCAGGAATGTTCCACTCCTACACACCAGGCAGTAAGTCTGTGTAAATATGATTAGAAAAACACAGCAAGTCTTATGTCATCCTGAACATGTTTCCCCATCCACAGATCTCTCTGTACCCTCAGTTATTTCCCAATCTTCCTGCATTGTCTCAGCTACCTTTTCTCATCTCTTGGATCTCTACAGCCACATCCAGGGCTGTTCCCAAGATATTTTGCTGCTGGAAGCAGCAGCAAAGGAAAACATTGCCTCTCTCCCTTCAGCTCTTAAATCTAGTCAAGTCATGTTGGTCCCTGAAGCAGAAAAGACTAGAACCTTTTCCCTTCCTGGGCAGCGAACGTCCAATAGATACATTAAACAATGAATAACGCCTGGTTTTTCAAGATGTCCAAAATCCCATGTCCAAAATCCCATGAGGTATTTGTCTCAGACTCTAAAATGGGTGCGTGTGTTTTAAGGACAGCCAGATGGATAAGAAAAGATGTATGAATGGGGAAGAGGAGGACTTCTGATTGCTGGAAAAAACCTCAGGCAGAAATGGTTGAGGAAACAGGAGGAGAATTAGCACGTGGGCAAAAACCCAGCTAGTTCTGGTGGATCAAATGCAGCAAAAGTCATCAGGGATCCCATAGCTTTGTTTCAGCAAGTGGCATTTCTCACTGATCACTGAAAAGCAGCATCTTCCAAAATAGCTTTCTGCACAGAGGTCTGATGGACCTCATCCAAGAAGCTGCAGCTGGACTTTGCAAGAGCTGTGCAGGGCTGTCCTGGAGAGGACACTGTGGATGGCTTTCGTTCACCAGTTCACCAAAGGTTGGAGATGACTTGATGGTACATTGTGGCAACAGTGGTTTCCTGTAACAGAATAGGAGAGCTGGGAGGGGCCGTGAAGGCCATTGAGTCCGACCCGCTACTGTTGCAGGACACCATGTTACACATCACATGAACATTTGCTCTTCCCCAGGAGAGTTGTGAGTCTTTCCGCTGGCATGAGGTCTTGTGGGTTTTGAACACCAAGTAACAAGGAAGTGGAAAGAAGTAACCAATTTTTTTGTAAGCTGGTGCCTTTTGCCATGCAGTTTGCTAGGCTGCTGGGGGAGCG
This sequence comes from Varanus komodoensis, assembly GCF_004798865.1. Taxonomy (NCBI): domain Eukaryota; kingdom Metazoa; phylum Chordata; class Lepidosauria; order Squamata; family Varanidae; genus Varanus; species Varanus komodoensis. The sequence continues at coordinate 372,958 of NW_025336360.1, read as the reverse complement.
AGTCCGTGGAATGTTTTGCAATGCACGAAGGACTGTCTGGTCTCTCCGACAGAGGGCAAAGGCTGTCCCTTTGGAAGCTTCTCTCCACAAGTGGAGGGTGGTGAAAGTGAGCACAGAGGAGGCAGGGCTTCCCCTTCCAGGTTTGTTCTACCTGGAACCAGGGCAACTGTCTACACAGAGTTAGGCTAAGCCATTTTATACTGGGACGGGTGGATGAGTGCATTGCCCTTCACAAGGATGGGCTCATCCATAAGTCCCCTCTGATCCACTTCCTTTATCAGCCTGCTTTTAAAAAAGAACCGTGCAAATGTTTGTATCACCATCAGCAGCCACTGCCTTATTTGCTATAAAGCCATTCTGGTAGCATTTAGCAGTTTCATCTGAATGATACTTTTCCCTCTCTTGCAGGGCTCAGTTTTGTATGCATCTTAATCTCAAATCCATACATTTCTACAATCTTAGTCCTTGTTTTGAGCTGAGAACAATATCCAACATTTGGTAACGCACGAACATTGTAAGAGAATTGGGTTCTGACCTCTGCATTCACCCCCTCTGGATGAATTAAAATGAAGAGAGGCCAAAATCTTTTGGCATATCCCTAAAGCCTTTGCATCTGACTCTGTGTCTGTTCCCCAAATATACTTGGATACATTTGATGATGATGATGATGCATTATTTACTGCCCTTCCCTCTCATGGCTATCTTTACTCATAAACCTTGGTTTGTCTTTTCCTGTTCCCACAGGGCTAATACAATTGCACCAAGAAAAACGTCTCTGTGACACAACCATTGTGGCGGGGGGTGAGCAATTTCCTTGTCACAGGTAAGGTGCACTGGGATCTCTGCACCATACTGACTAGAACCTTTGGAGCCTATTCTTATTCTCTCTTACTGGACAGAAACAAGGAGCACCCATCGCCTGTACACAGTGGGATTTAAGGGGTAGACAGATGGCAGAAGGAACCTTGTCTGATTGGGGCATCAAGATGTTGTGATCTTGTTTGGCACCTGGGGCCTTCCTCCAAAGACCGCTTTGCTGCACCTTCTCTGTGGGAGCCCCTAAATTCATGAATGATTTCCCTACTGAGGCCCGCCTGGCACCAAAGTGCTGGCTTTGTGGTGCCAGGTCAAGACCGCCTTCTTTGCTGAGTTGCTGCAATGAGCACAGGTTGTGGGCGGCTCATCGCTTGTCGTTTGCTGCTACAATTGGTTGCTTTTAGCAAGCCTAGCGGTATGGACTTGGCGGTTATAAACTGGTTTGAATCATAGTAGCATTTTATGACAGTTTTGCTGTTATTTACATCGGGTGCCACAAAGGTGTTCAAGCTGCCGTTCGCTGCCCAAAGAGCTTTCGCTGTTGCGTCTGCCTTTTGGTGGGGGCAGCAGCTTTCTTTGGATGGGCTGTTCATTTTTTTATTTAAAGTTTTTTAAATTCTGTCCCATTACTAAAAGTCTCTGGATGGCTTACAAAGAGCAAAAAACCAAAGAACAAAGAACCCATAACAACAACAACACACAACACACTGCATCCGATAAATGATGATTAAAAACAAGGATAAAACCAATTCACTGTTAAAATATTGGGAAAATAGAAAGGTCTTTGCCTGACACTGAAAAAAATAAAGCGATGGTGCCAGGCGAACCTCCCTGGGGAGCGTGTTCCACAGTTGGGGTGCCACTGCTGAAAAGGCCCTTCTCCGAGTAGCTACCCTCCTGATCGCCTTCAAGGAGGACTCCCAGAGAAGGGCCTTTGCCTCAGATCTCAAGGGTGGGCAGGGACACAGGGAAGAAGGGGCTCCTTCAGGTATCCAGGACCCAGGCCATCTAGGGCCTTATAGGTCATCAAAAAGCTAAAGGTTTCCCCATGACATTAAAGTCCAGTCATGCCTGACCCTTGGGGGCGGTGCTCATCCCCGTTTCCTGGCCGAGGGAGCCAGTGTTTGTCTGCAGACGGTCTCCGTGGTCGTGTGGCCGGCATGACTAAACACCAAGGTGCATGGAATGCTGTTACCTTCCCACCAAAGTGGTACCTTTTTATCTACTTGCATTTGCATGCTTTCAAACTGCATGGGAGCTCACCCTGTTTGCGGATTTGAACTATCGACGTTTCGATCAACCAGCCCCGCAGCTCAGCAGTTTAATCCACTGCCCCACCGCATCCCTTTTCTTACCAGAACCTTAAGTTGGGCCCGGACTTCAATTGGCAACCCATGTAACTGATAGAGGACCAGCATTATATGTGAGCACCTGCCAGTCCCTGTTAATAACCTGGCAGCTCTACTCTGGACCAATTGAAGTATCTGGACCGTCTTCAAGGGCAGCCCCATGTACAGCGCATTGCAATAGTCCAAACGGGAGGATGGACACCTTTCATCCTATTTTCTCACCCAACTATTTGGGTGTACACCCATCCTATTTTCTCACCCAACTATTTTCTCACCCAATGGCTGTGGGGGTTGGGGTCTCTTTAGCACTTTTTCTGGAACCCCATTTTAAACCCTTCTCTCCCCCTTTGCCTCTGATCCCAGGCTGGGAACGCCCATGTGGGGAGAACTGCCTGGCAGATGCTGAGACAATTTGCTTGCCTTCCTGAAATTACGATCCTTCCTGTTGAAAGAGCAACCCAAACCAAAACAGCACATACGTGGATGGGGACTACCCCAGGAATTAATTCCCCAGCAGGGCCCCATGTACCAGTAATGACTTTCTCCCTCTGTTGGCCAGGATGCTGCTCGCAGCCATCAACCCGTACTTCCGAGCCATGTTCTCCAACGTCTTTCGCGAGTCCCAGGATGGCGAGGTTCTGCTGCAAGACATGGACCCATCCATTGTCCAAGCCCTGTTGCAATATTTCTACACAGAGGAAATCTCTGTCGTTCCAGAGATGGCCCAAGACCTGTTTGTGGCAGCCAGCCGGCTCCAGATCATCACTCTGCTAGAGAGCTGCTCCAGGTAACTATGGAGGATAGGTTTGTGCGGCTTTCCATGAGCTCTCCCAGTCTGCATCTGGTCTTCTGCTGCTCAGGTGTGCCCTCTCTGGTGCTCCTGAGCAATGTCAGCAAGATGTGGAAGGCTATTTTTCTGTGTTCTTCTGGACTGGGTCTGTTTTTCTTACCTTCTATCTTTTTTTAGTGTTTTTGTCTCTCTCTCTCTTCCCACCATCCTCCTCTCTTCTGTATTCCCACTCTGTGTTCAGAGCCAACGCATGTGTGCAATAGGGGGAAGATCTGGACGCGCAGTCGAAGGGAGCTGTTACAATTTGGCGCGTGTGCCGGCTCTCTGCTAGTCTCTGAAACTGAAAGAGTGTCAGAGAACGCCTGTGCTGGCTCAGAGCTTTCTGACTCTTTCAGAGATCATTTTGTCTGAGCAAGTTGAAAAGCTCTGAGGCGGGCTGGCTAAATGACCATGGCAGGCCGTAGTTTGAGGACCCCTGCCTTAGACAGTAGGAAGCAGCGGTGGGAAATCTGAACTCAAGAGCAAGGCAGAGCCCTAGAGATAACAAGGTCATGACTGACATAATTCAGGTGTGTGCCCCAAGTCTAAAGTGAGGACTAGAAACATGCGCAGAGGCAATAGATCAAATTTGTGACCTTATCCACAGGTTATACATTAAGGATCAACCCCACACCCGCTTAGTTGGGAATAAACCCCACAGAACTCAGCAGGACTTACCTTTAAGTTGAGAAGCACAGGCTTGTGTTGCAAGACACAACACACACACGTGTGTAGCACATGATGCAGGAATTAAACCTTTGCAAAAGGGCGATGCATTTCCCTATTTCTGACCTAGAATAGAAACAGACTAGAAATGAATTAGGGAGAGAACGCTACTGACATTCAATGTTCTAGATTTTTTGATTGCTTTCCATTAGCCTCATGCAAGTGAAAGGTTTAATACCAAAAATAAGAATTAAGTAGGTTGGGCCTTCTCTTTATAACGTCTCCATAGACAGACCTGTCCTCTCCCTGTGGAAGCTGAAATCAGGACATCTGGGCAACCAACCTCTGCCTTCTGCCATGAGCAGGGCCCTTCCTCCTCCTACTTCCACTCCAGCAGCATCGGATGAAGACAGAGAAGCACAATCCCTGCATTTCAGTTCACATAGTGGCATAAAACAAAGTCATGTCCACCAGGAGGGCAGGAGCAGAATCTGCCCGTGTGGAGAGTCGAATCCAAACTAAAACTTCCCCTTCTTCCCTCCCTATCAGAAAAGCTTCTGACTCCAACTTCAGGGGGGACTAGATGAGGACTAGATGGTAGAAACATTCTGTCCTGGGCCCACTAGTTTCACCTGTCATCTCCTGACTAGGTCAAGGGAGTCCTCCACATTGCCCTGAAGCATCTCCTTCCTTTTCCCAGGGTGGGCTGGTTCTCATGCACTGCCGGAAAATCCTTGGATAGCCATGAAAGTGCTGAGCCTTCTGTGGCTCCACCTCCTCCTTGGAATGGGATGAATCTTTCCTAGCAGACTGAAACATGCAAGAGCCCCGTAGGAGCTGGAACACACGAGTCCAGCCAATGACCCAATATCCTAACGAAGGAGTCTTTTCCTACTCATGGTCTTCTGCTTTAGAGTTAAAATGGAAAAGAATGCACTATTTTGGACCAGGCGTCATCGTTTGTGCTGGTCTTTGCCAGAATCTGGGATGGGGACAGAATATTTGGGAGGGCATTCTTTCAGAAGGTCCCCAAAGGTTGGAGACGACTCGATGGCCCATGGCAACAAATGATGCGAGAGCATGGAACTATCAGCAGGCTCCCTGCATGATGATTTGCCTTCAGCTGGTATCCTGAGGTGCATCAGGGTGGCTTACGTTCTCTAAGAGGTATCCTGTTTCCGTTTCCTCCCTCCCCCAGATACCTCCTCGATCATCTTTCCCTGGACAACTGCCTCAGGCTCTACGAACTGGGCTACGCACACAGTGACCCGGCCCTGTTCCAGGAAGCCAAGAGTCTGGTCAACCTGCACTTCAAGCGCCTCTCCCAGGAGGACCAGAGCTTCCTCGACCTGAACCCCAGCACCCTGGCCAGCATTATCTCCTTGGACAGCCTGGCCGTCTCCTCGGAGCTGGTGGTCTACCGTGCCGTGTGGCGCTGGGTGATGGCGCAGAGCACCATCCGGTTCCCCTTCCTCGGGCAGCTGCTCTCCTGCGTGCGCCTCCCGCTGCTGACCCAGGAGGAGCTGAGGCAAGTCCAGTGCGAGATGACCCGCTGCAAGGACCTGCGCCTGCGCTGGAGGCGCCTCAACCGCCAGCAGAGGCTGCAGGAGAGCGGCGGGCTGAGGCGGGGCATGTACACGCCCTGTATCGTGTGCGTGGACCTCTTCAACATGGAGGGCCCGGAGCTGAAGACGAAGGACTTCCAGGTGGGCTGTTACGACCCCCAAACCGAAACGTGGGAGAAGCTGCCGCTGCTGAAGTGCCTGTACTGTGCGCGCTGCGTGGCCGTGGGGGACAAGCTGTACGTCGCAGGGGGCGTGCACACGGACGACACGTACTCGGAGACGCTGCACGAGTACAGCCCCTTGCGGGGCCGCTGGACCCAGCTGCCCTCCATGTCTGTGGCCCGGGCCTCCCACGGCCTCTTGGCCTGCCACCAGAAGCTCTTTGCCGTGGGAGGCTGGTGCAAGTACGAGCACTACCTGGACACGGCGGAGAGCTTTGACCTGGCCGAGCGGTTCTGGGCTCCGGTGGCCCCGATGCCCCTTGCCCTCAGCCACTTTGCCTCTGCGGTGCTGAAGAACAAGCTGTACCTGGTCGGGGGCGTCACGGACTCGGTGGGATCCTGGTACGCCTCCCGCAAGGTCCTGATCTATGACGTCAGCTCCGACCTGTGGAGCCAGGTGTTCCTAGACAACGAGATCTACTGGTCCGGGGCCGTGGCGATGAACAACGGGATCTATGTGATCGGAGGCTACTTCCGGAGCCGAACGAGGCACCACAATGAGCGGTGGCCCGACTCGGGCAATATGCACTGCACCCGGAAGTGCTTTTTCCTGGGGGAGGACGGCAAGATGGATAAGAGCGTCTCGGTGCCCAAGCTGCCAATCGAGCTGGCCGGAGCCGCCGTGGTGCGCTGGAAGCACCGGATCTACGTGCTGGGTGGAGAAAATACCTATTTGTATAATAACCTGGAAGGAGAGAATGAAGAAGAGTATTACAACACCGTTTACTACTGGGAGCCAGGGGCCACGAAGTGGATCCGGTGCCAGGAAAGGCTGCCATTCACCAACTGGGGGCTCAGCGGCTTTGGCTGCACCACCATGAAGATCCCCAAGAAGCCCGTCCTGGAGCTTTTCCGAAAGACGTCGGTTGCCCTGACGGCGATAGAGGTGGTGAGCCCCTAGTTGGGCGGCTCCGTCGCACGGCTACCGGTGGTCTTTGCTCGTAAAGCAGTCCTAGCTCGTAAAGACAAGCGGCTGCCAAGACACTCTGATGTCATTTGTCATTGTGGCTGTCAAACAGAGATAAGAATCCTTTGTGTGTGGGGGTTAGGGCGGGGTGGGCTGCACAGCTTTGTGGGTAATTCTGAAGAGCAAGCGGCTTATGGAAGGCATTTGAAACTTGGAGGAGGGCAGGTGGAACGGGAGCAAGGGCTGCTTAGCCCTAGAGGACCCTTCGCTGGGGCAAAATATGAATTCAGTGCTAGTGAAAAACGCAGTGAGGGGTCTTGAAATGGCTTCTTTTAGAAGAGCCGCCAGTGGGGCTACTGGGAAGTTCAAAACACACCTGCTAGCCAAAGTACACACTTACGTCAGGAGACTATACAATGCTAGAGGTCTGAGGGTCTTTAGGAAGGCAGTCTCCAAAGCCTCCTTAGACAAGTTTCCCCACTGCGTTCTTTCCCTCTCTGCTCTGCACCCCACGCCTCTCAACCACCACTGGACATTCAACGCTGGTTCCCACTTTCCGTTAGTCCATCTGTTTTCACCCTTTTCTAGGTGAGTGCATGCACCGTGCATTAAGAAAGGCATGGGGAAAAGGGATGGTGATAAAAATGTAGGTATGGTTACATCCATCTAACTTTTGCCTTGAATTAAGCTAGGCTTGTTCCCAGGTTGTGTGATGCATGTTTAAGTCATTCTTATCTTACCTGGTGTAAGAGAATGTCAAGGCTGAAAGCCAACACTTCCACTGAGGGTCATGCCAGAATGGTCTTCTTGCAGAGGTATGCTGAGCTGATGTCCATTGCAGCAGTAACTTCATTCATGGATCTCCACACCATAACAATAAAATAGTTGGAGGTGCCAGTGAAGTTCTCCATGCTCAGGTGCAGAAGCAAAGGTCTGAACATAAGAACATGAGAAATCCATGGGCCATCAAACCAATGGTCCATGCAGTCCATTCACATGGTGGCAAACCAGCTTTCTACAGGCTCTCTCAAGCAGGATGGGTACAAGACCTCTGTCTGCCCAAGCTCCTCAGCAACAGGTGTGGGCATATCAGTTCGGATAATGGTGATAGCATATAGCCATTCAGGCTAGTAGCCACTGATAGCCTCCAAGGGGTGTCAGGTTTTATAAGACCTAAGACTTCCTTGCTGCCCCACTTCACCTGCTGGGTGTGAGGAACTGTGGGAACTGTAGTTCTTTTGAAGGATCGGAATTTTGAAAGACTAGAATCATAGAATAGTAGAGTTGGAAGGGGCCATGAAGGACATTGGGTCCAGCCCCCTGCTGTTGCAGGACACCAAGTCACATCATCCCACTCAGGTGGCTGTCCATTTTCTTTTTTGATGTATCCAGTGCGGGAGAGCCCCCCACCTCTCCAGGCGGCTGGTCCCATCGTTGTATTGCTCTGACAGCGAGGAAGCTTTTCCTGATCTGCAGCCTGAATCTGGGTTGTCGCAACTTGAATTGATTATTGCTTGTCCTACACTCGGACCAGCAGGAAGAAACCTTGACCTTCCTCTTTGTGACAGCCTTTGAAGTACTCGTAAAGGGCTCTCGTGTCCCCCCACTCTTGTCTTCTCAAGGCTCAACACACCCATTTCTCCCAGTCTCTCCTCGCAGGGCAGTGTTTCCAAACCCTGGGTCCTTTGTGTTGCCCTCCTCTGGACCCTTTCTAATTTTTCTGCATCAAAAAAACAGTGCAAGGGCTAGAGATCCTCGCACTGTTTGCAACATTAGCCAGGGCACTGGAGGAGAAGGCAGGAGTGGGAAAGAGAGGGGAAACCTCCCCCTTTTCTTCTTCTTGCTTGCATTTCTGCCTCGCTGTCAATACACAGGAAGAAAGGAGTCCCTTGGGATTTCGCTGAGTTTATTCCAACCAAAGCCCAGCTGTCCTTTCAGACATTTCAGACACACATCCGGCTGAGACCCACAAGGGGCTTTTCCATTCGACAACAGCAGAGATTGTCAAGGGTGAAAATTCCACTTCTCCCAAGCCACAAAAGCAAATGGAGCTTCTCCCGAGAAGCCCAGCTTCGATTGCAGGGGCATTACTGCACAGCCCAAATTTGCACAGCTGTGTCCAAAGAGCTGAACCCAAACATTTTGCTACAGAAGGCAAAGCCACAGATGGAATGCTGCCCCCTAGACCACCCCAAGGTCAGCAAAGATATTCTAGTATCTGAGGAGAATGCCATGAAGATGATTGTCTCACCCGCTGGCAAGAAAAATACGATCACAAACAATATGCAGCCTCACACGTGTTCCATTCTCCATTAATGCTCCCTCCCATGCTGATGTTATAAGGGGCTCTATCCTGCATGATTTTTATTGATGCATGTGGGGCAAGTCACATCAGCTCTGGGCCCCGGAGATCAGAACCAGGTGGAAGTGGTGGCTGGGAATACTGGGTTGCCTTCAAGAGGAGATGTCGGCTGTGGGCCCCCAGACCAGGTACCTTTCAACACACTGGCATGTGACAACGGATCACACTGGTTGCTGAACAGGGCTGCTAAATTCCACCAGCAGTTTTGCAAATGACAGCCAAGGCTGGTTAGGGTAGTGCTTGACTGCCCCCTGGGAGTGATCAGGAGTACTGCAATGCCAGGTTCCATAAAAGAAGCTGGATGGCAGGGGGTGTAGGTACCACACCCTAAGAACTGTGCCTTCATCAGCTCTTACATAGGGCGGTTCTTTTCCCTCACCCTCATAATGCTGCCATCAAGCCTACTCTTTGGTGCTCAATGATTCCACAAATACCCGATGTGTCATCAAACACCACACAACAGGTTTGCCTGAACGGAGGAAGGGCACAGAATGGAGCACCAGTCAACTTCCGTGGACAGGTCTCTCAGTGGCAATAAGCCTCAATTAAGAGATGGACCCTCCATATCCAGAGGTCCTGTCAGTCAGGGCAGTCAGGGCAGGCCGCTGCTCTCATGCCTTCTGGTGGGCTTCTCAGACCCTTCCAGTCAAGCACTGCCAGAAATGGGATGCTGGGCCAGGCAGACTTTGTTCTGTGACAGCGTCAAGGCTGTTCTTATCTCGCTCACTCCAGACATCTTTGTTTGGTCCTTCAAAGCAGAGCCACCCAGGCGAGGCCAGTGGTGGTCATCCATAATTTAGCTATACTTTATTTCCACACACTTGACAGATCTTCACTTCCTCAGAAGACAAGGCAGGGTATTCAGAGGCCGGCTAGTTGCTGATGGCAGCCACTGGAGCGAGAGAGGTACACTGGAAAAGCTGGAGAATGTGCTGCCTGGGTCTCAGCAGGGCAGAACACCCAAACCTGCTGATGCCTTCCCGGGGCACCGGGATTTCTGTGGCGGAGCGATGCCAGCGGGTTTCCCCAGGTTCCCAGTGGTAGATCGTCTTGTAGCGCTGGGTGAGGTCTTCCCCACCCAGCACGTAGATCCTTTTGCCACAGTAGGCCACCCCTGCATTGGCAACCCCCCGTGGCAATTTGGGGATGGTGGTGCCATGGCTCACTTTGCCCCCCTCATTGACAAAGAAGCATTTCCGGCTGCTGTGGCGATTCTCAGGCAAGAGGGCTCCATCTACCCAGTCTCGGGTTTTCTTCTCGGAGTATCCCCCGATCACGTAGATCCCGTTCTCCACAGCCACCGCTCCTGCAGAAAAGAATCCCGTAGCCAGAGGCACTTGGGTCCATGAGTTGGAGTTGACCTCATAGATTAGGAACCCTCGGTGGAACAACCAGCTGCTTGAAATGCCTGTTGCCCCACCAAAGAGGTACAGCTTTTCACGGAAGACGCTTGTTGCAGGGTGGCTTAGAGCAAACGGAAGCTTTGCAATGGCTGCCCACGTCTGCTTTCCAAAATCAAAGCACTCGGCTGAGGTGAGAAAGGTTTGGAATTTGCACCAGCCCCCCATGGCAAAAAGCTTCTCGTTGTGGCACAGGAAGCCGTGTGCGGCCCGGGGTGTATCCATGGACGGGAGCTGCAACCATTTGCCATTGAAGAAGCTGAACTCGTAGACAGCTGTGGAGTACGAATTCCTGTAGGCGCCACCGGAGATGTAGATTTTGTCAGCTGCAGAGGCACAGCATGCATGCGTCAAGAACGGCAGGCCAGGAAGCTTCTCCCACAGCTCATCCTCCGGGTCGTAGCAGCCCATGTGCACTTCTCCTCTCTCCAGCTCAGGGAACTCACACAGCTGGGTGTCAATGCACAGAATGTGCGGCTTATACATGCCCTGCCGGAGCCCCCTCGTCTGGAGCAACCTCTCCCTACCGTCCAGCCGCTTCCACTCAAGCCTGAGGTCCTTCCGCTGCTCCAGGTCCTTCTGGAGTTCTTCTTGCTCCTCTAGCGTTAAGAGCGAGAGGCGAACGTAGCTCATCAGCTGCAGAAGCAGGGGCCTGCGCTCGCTGGGTTCTGCCTGCACCCAGCGACGGACGGTTTGGTACACCGTGAGCTCAGAAGCGACGGCAAGGTCACTTGAAGCTATCAGGCTGATGAATGTGCTGGGTTCCAGCTGGAGGAACTCACCTTCCTCAATGACCCTTTCAAAGTTCCCAATGAGGAGTTGCGTAACAGCATGAAGCAGAGCACGGTTCTTATGAGATTGAGCCAAATTATGCATCTCAAACCAGTTCTGCAGAGAGAGATTTTTCAGCAGGAACCTGGAAGGGGAGAGAAGGAACACAGATGTAGAAGACTCTGAGGAATCTGCATGACTCCCTCCAGAAGATCTAGCAATGACCACAAGATACCAAAGATCCATTGCTAGCCTGTCACTCTCACACAGAAATACTTGAGCAAAGAGGAAGAGACAGGCAATGGACTCACAAGGACTGGAGACCCTCAGTGCAGTCATCTCACTGAAGCTAGGGCAGCCATGGTCCAATGAGTGCCTGGATGCAACACCATCTGGGACTCCAGGCGTGCCACCTTGAGCTTATCATTGCTGAAGATCTGGGCCGTGATGAGGAAGGAGAAGACTGGGGATAGCTACCACTCCTGGTGAGAACCCTGGACACACTTGGGTTCTTGGAAATCCCACCCGCGATCTTCTTGAGAGAAAGCTCTTCCTCCTTCCTATTCAGAACTTGCAGCAAGAGCAAGAAATTTCTTAGTCCCACCAGCCAATGGCAGAGAAAGAAGGGACGCCTCCTTTAGGCTCCAAGAGGGACAACTGGAGGCCACATGTGCCTTCACAGAATTGCTGGGACAACATGTTCAGATGTGTCTGGAGGCAACAACTGCTGACTATTTCTCCACCGGGAGCTGGCCAGGGTCCTGAATTCCTGTATCTACACCAGGATTGCATAACCTGCATTTCATTTGGGGGCCGACGTCTCAGTGAGGGGCAGATCCAAAGGCAAAATGGATGGAAGGCAGACAGGAATTAAAAGTAATACATAAATAGAAAAAAGGGCTCCTAATGACTTGACTAAGTAGTATAAATGGCTTTGCCCAGACAGTGCAAAAACTCTGCATGGTGTTTCCCTGTGGATTCAGCCACATGGAGGAAGTACCTTCGATCCAAAGCAGCCAGTGGCAAGTGGATAGGGGGAGTGGAAGTCTCTTGAGTCAAAAGCAGGTCCCTGACTATGTGAATCGTTTTCGGAAAGCTGAATTTCTCAGATGCAATTGCACTGGGAGAGATTCTCTCAGTGGAGGGAAATAAGGCGACTGTGGTAGTGAATCCTTAGCGGGTTCTTTCGCATGAAGGAGAATGTGTGTGTTTTCACAAAGGCTGGACATGATTTTGTGCTTGGAAAAGAGGGAGGGAAGTGCAGCTCCATCATGCCGCTGGGGAAGAGAGAGGCGGCGCTTACCTGCAGCAGAGCTTCTGCAAGGGTATGATCTGTAGCTTGCTGGCTGCTACAAAAAGGCACTGAACCGAATCTGGCATAAGGGCTATTTCCTCTGTGTAGATGTATTTAAGAATGCTTTGGACAGTCGACGGGGCCACATCCAGCAGCTGAACCTCTTTGCCATTGGATTCTTCCCAAGTACTGATGAAAATATCCCGGAAGTAAGGGCTAATCGCGGCCAGCAGAGCTCTGCAGCCAAGAAAGCAGGGATGGAAAGAACGGTTGAAGACAAACTGTTACAATGAAATACTATATCCTACCTACTCCTGTGCATGGCATACGCGGGAAGAGTTATTGGTGAAGAGAGTTACGCATAGACTTCAACAAAGACAGGTCAAAGAGCCACCTGTTTGCCCATTTGGAAATTACACCTACAAAGCACCCTTTCAAAAACCAAGGTTTCCATCAAGCCCTGTCTTAGGACCGGGGGGCCGTTTGTTCTTCCAAATGTTATAATGTCAGTCTTTCAGCTGTCAAAAGGGCATGGGAAATCCATTGGTGTAGACCTTGCATTAAGTTCTAAGATGCTTAAGTTGAATATTAAAGGAATTTCCTTCCCAAAATTATTCTCCTCCCAAAAGGAAACAGCAACTGCATTTTGCCAAAAGCTATGAATACAGGAGGGGGTTAATGCATTTTGCCTAGAACAATTGTCCAATTTAATCTGGCCCTTATTGAAAAGAAACTTTCTGATGCATTAAACATAACCTAAGACCTGCTTGCTTCCTAGTTGCAAAGTCACGTTTGACCCATTGCAACCCCATGGACAACATTCCTGCAGGCCTTCCTGACCACCACCATCCCCCGGAGTCCACCTAAGCTCATGCCGACTGCCCCAGTGACCCCATCCAGCCACCTCATCCTCTGCCGCCCCCTCCTTCTTTTGCCATCTATTGTGCCCAGCATTAGGCTCTTCTCCAGGGAGTCCTTCCTTCTCATTAGGTGGCCAAAGTATTTGAGGTTCATCTTCAGGATCTGACCTTCTAAAGAGCAGTCAGGGTTGATCTCCTCTAGGACTGACCGGTTTGATCGCCTTGCGGTCCAAGGGACTCACAGGAGTCTTCTGCAGCGCCGCAATTCAAGGGCCTCAATACTCTGGCGCTCAGCCTTCCTTATGGTCCAGCTTTCACAGCCACACATTGCAACGGGGAAAACCACAGCCTTGACTATATGCACTTTCGTTGGCAGCGTGATACCTTTTCAGAAATAGATGCCAACGGCAGTTGCAAGAGGGCTGAGAGGGATAGGTATTAAAGAAGCATATAATTTAAGAAGACAAAGAATCAAATGTGTGGACATTTTAGGACAAATAAAATAATTAGAGGAAAATTATATAGAAAACAGGGACATAGATATTTTAACAGTAATTCAAGCTAAAAGAAAAGAGTTGCAAAATATTGAAACTGAAAAAATACACGGTAATTTAATATAGTAAAAAAGTGAATATTTCAAATTTAGTAATAAGAATTCAAGATTGCTGGCTAGAGCTACACAACAAAAGAAAGCTAGAAATTTAATTGGGTTAGTTAAAGATGAGAGTGGTAAACAGTGTAATTTAACACAAGATAAATTAGGAATTTTTTTTAGATTTTTTGCTAAGTTGTATTTAAGTGGCAAGGTGTCACTTGCCACTTAAAAGCAGATCATATAAAATCAGATCATATCATAGGATAAAATCAGATTGTATCTAGAGAAGAATGTTGAGGGAAAATGACAACAAATGGATTGAGAGTTGATGGAACAATTAGTTAGAGAGGAGGAAATAGAAGATATTATTGACAGGTTAAAAGTAGGGAAAAGACCTGGGACAGATGGTTTAGGTCCAGAATATTATAAAACCTTTAAGAAGATGCTGATTCCAAAATTAAGATCTTTTTTCAATAGTATATTGAAAGGAGGTGAGACTCCAGCATCTTGGAAATACTCTTTAATAGTTTTAATCCCCAAACCCAATAAGGATTTAACAGATCCTGGAGCTTATATCCCTGATTAATCAAGATGCAATTTTTTTACAGCAATATTCACAAAGAGTAGTAGTTTTATTGGTAATTATGTGGATCAAAGTCATTTTATAATAGGTAGGCAGATGGCAGATTTGACTAGAAGCGTATTACGCACACACACACAAATAAAATCTGGCAAAATTGCATCAGATATTTTTAAAGCCTTTGATTGTGTGGAATGGCCAACAATAGAGATATTAATAGGATTTACTACATGATTTAGAATTATAATAAATCAGTTATATTCAAGAAACTTTGCAATGGTGTAACAGATTAAATATCCCTAGGCTGAGGTACTGGATAGGGTTGCCCCCTTTAATTATAGAACTGCCAGCAAATAGTATTAGGAATGATAATTTAATAGAAGGCGTAGGATTTGAGAATAAAATTAAGATTAGTTTATTTGCAGATGATACATTGTTAACCATAAAGGACCCAGTTAAGGTTATGGATCAGATTTAAATACATTTAACAGAGTTTGGAAAAATAATGGGTTTACAAGTAAATTGGGACAAATCAGAGACAATGTCATTCAGTTGTAACAAAGTGGAAAAGGATGAGATTAAAAGCAAGTTAGAAGTTAAGATATGTAATAGTATAAAGTATTTAGGAATAAATATTACAAAAATTTGCAATGTTTAAAAAAGAATAATTTTGATAAGTTAAAATATGAAGTGAAGGAGATAAATGGTTTTAAGAAGTTTGGTCTATCATGGTTTGGTAGAATAGCAGCATTCAAAATGAAGATTTTACCTAAGATTGATTTCTTGCTTATGATGTTACCAATTAAGTTAATAGAGAAAGATTTGAAAGAATGGCAAAATATGATTAATAAATTTTGTAACAGGGATAAAAAAAGCAAGGATTAATTTAAAAAAGTGAAATGTTATTATATAGATAATCAAATGATCAAAGGTTCAATTTGGATGCCAGGAAGCACTTTCTGACAGTTAGGACCCTGAGGGTGTGGAATGGGCTTCCCTGGGAGGTGGTTGAGGCCCCATCGGTGAGAGTGTTCAAGGATAGGCTGGACGTGCACATGGTAGGTATGTCATGAGTGGAGCCGGCTGGAGCTGGGGGTCAGACTAGATGGCCCGGGAGACCCCTTCTGACGCACTCTGTTTCTATGTTTCTAACTGAAGCCAGACATACTGCAACCAGATAAGATAATATGGGCTAAATTAGAATATCAAGATGTATAGGGATCCTTATTAAATATTTTTCTTCAACAAGATAATAAGAAGATTATTTAAAAGACAGGAAACGCTTTTAAAAGAATATGATTAAAATTTGGAATAAATATAGGTATAGGTTTATCCCACTGATTTTGCCATTATACGATTATGGAATTAGAAAGATTCCCAGTAAATGTGAGCAGTAATTTGAAGGAAGTATTGAAGAATCAACATGTTATTAGGTGGAAAGATTGGTTAGAGAAAATGAAGAGTAAACAAATGATACAAGCAGTGGGAAAGGGTAAAATGAATTGGTACAATATATTTCAATTGGATTATTGGATTCTTGGATCTTAAGGGGCAGGAGGTCATGTAGGGAAAGAAACATTCCTTTAGGTATCCTGGTCCCAAGCTCTTTAGGGTTACTTTCTCTACCATACTTTATTTTTACATTGAAATTCACAATAAAATAAGTAAGGATAGGAAAGGGTAGGCCACCAATGTCGACATTTCAGGCCTGGGGTGATGTAGTCAGAATACCAAGCACCAAATAGCAGCCAAGCAGCAGCTTTTTACACCAGCTGAAATTGCAACGAATTACCCACATGGTCGAAAGAAGCCATTGGTCATAGATGGCATTTCAGCCATCTAATTACGATGGATAACCAAAGGTGTGGATAATTGTCCGATGAAGCTGACTCTAACAGTTGGGGTTGGCCCTCTATGCAGAGATGTTCAAAGTCATCCATTCATCTAGCTCAGTATTGAATACTCTGCCTGGCAGTGACTCTCCAGGTGGTGGTGGTGGTGGAGAAGGAGGAAGGAGGAGGAGGAGGAGGAGGAGGAGGAGGAGAAGGAGAAGGAGTCTATACCACCCAATAGCCAAAACTCGCCAGGTGGCACGTAACAATTATTTCTTGCTACCTGCTTCCTCAAGCCTTTCTATGTTTAACTGGAGAGGAATCCAAGACCTTCTGGTTCAGAAATATCACGGCCTACCTGTGGCAAGGGAAGCTCTGTCCTTCAGTGATAAGAGTGACATCACAGAGCAGCTCTTCATGGTACATCTCAGCCAGGCCTGGGGGCAAGGAGACAGAATTTCAGGAGTGCATGAGTATCAGGAGATCTGACAGAAGCAAGATAGCCTCAGATCAAAGGAATAACCAGTTGCAACTTGTCCACCAAGAGCTGCATTTCCTCCAGTATTTTCACGGCTTCTCCAACTGTCAAGCCCTCACATGTTTTGAAGAGCCATCTGCTCCCACTTGAACCTGACTTGCTAAGAATCCTCAGCAGAAATGCTTCAGGAATGGGCTTCCATGAGGGGTCGTTGAGGCCCCATCGGTGCGGGTGTTCAAAGATAGGCTGGACGTCCACATGGTGGGCATGTCGTGAGTGGAGCCGGCTGGTGCCGGGGGTCAGATTAGATGGCCCGGGAGACCCCTTCTGACTCGCTCTGTTTCTATGTTTCTATGTTTCTCTTTATTCCTCTGCCTGTAAGGTGAGGAGAGTTGGGTGCCAACAGAATCAGGGCCTTTTCTGTTACAGTGAGTGGTTAACTGCTCACCCCATTTCCTCTGTTATGGGAATACTCAGCCATATTTCTACCTGAATGCTAGTTACTATTCCTAAATGCAAATTGTTGTCTTCTGTTAGCACCACTGGTGATAGCAAGGCTCCCGTGATCGCCCTCTGCTGTACCGAGCATTGTAGCCATGGAAGGAGCACTGGGGTTCCTTACCTTGCTTTAGGCCCAGGGGCCGTGGCTTGAGTGTTGCTGGCTGCCCCCTTCTATGGCTAGAGCTCATGATCCGCAGATTAGGATAAGGTGGATAAGAGAGGAAGGGACAGTGACAATTCCTGCAAGACAGACAGAAAACGACGGTACAGGCACTGGGCCATGCCTGTTGGAGAGCTAAAGCAGCGTTCTAAGTTAATCAAGTAATTAGAACATTTGACCACGGTTTTGACACATCTTAGAAAGGGAATGGGTCGGATTCAGAGAAGAATGAGTGGAACTCTCTTTTATGGCTCTTTCTTTCCATCTAAGCCCCTGCCTCGTCCCAGAGGCACCCCAGAAGTCATCTTCTAAGGCTGGAAGCCTGTGTAGGTTTAGATAGAAGGCCAGTCATTCGCTGCACCCTCAGGCTACGTAGCTGTGCTGAGAGTAACAGCACTCAGGCGGACCATCAGGGTCGTTCTGGCAGCTTGGGAAGTCAGGATAACCTACCCTGGTATGAATGACATAGTAGCAGAGTTGGAAGGGATTCATAAGGCCAACCCTCTGCTCTGGTTCCACATGTGGTCACCCCTCCAGCTGCAGGCCCTCACCTTTCCAGCTTAGCAAAAGTGCCTCGATACACTCACATGGCGTATAGCTATGCAAGGAGGTTGCTTTATTTTGTGACACATGAACCCGCCCAAAGAAAATACGTAGTCTCCAACTTGCTCTTCTAACTCCGGTCACAATCCTCCCATTTCTTTAGAAATAGTCTGTCTTCTGCCAGCACCCTAGCTAAAGATACCCATGCTGCATGTAATTATTTTTGAATAAAAGATGGCGCCTCTTTCTCTGAGCACCTGTGTGGGGCGACAGCGTGAACTGGAGCGCACCGGTGGCCAGCTCAGGCAATTTCACCAAGGACCCGCACAACCAGGGCGGTGCACAGTTGCCCAACCCGCCTCTTGCCGTCACCCCCTGCTTCACTCTCCAGCTGCCCTTTCTGTCCTCTGTCATATCTGGGGTCTACTCTGAGGTGGCACCTGGTGGGAGAAGGCCTTTCAGGACACTCAGACATGTAGCCATTGTGACATCAACTGGTCCATGGGGCACAGATGAAACTTCCCATTGGCTGCAGCAGAATCCTGCCAGTTTCAAGAAGACGCCAGGGCTGGGTGCAGACTGGGGAATGGCCTTCCATCAGAAGAAACCCTCTTGGCATTTCTTAACAGATCTTCCAGGTGATGGAGTTCCTTCACAACTGATACCTTCACTTGGGCAGTGAGGCAGACCCAAGACCGACTCCTTGGTTGAAGCTAATGCTTTAAATCAAAGCCATATTTTCCTTCTTGTATGTTGTTATTATTGGATCAGCTTACAAGTATTACTGAAACAACCTAGAAGAGAGAGCAAACATAAACAGATTGGGTTGCGGCTTTAACGAACGTCCAAACAATGCCTCAGATGGGAAACATCTTGGATGAGGCACAGGACTCTTTCTTCATTGGAAAAAAAAGTGGCTGTAGCCTGAACACAAATCCATACAACACATGGGTGTGGAATCCAAAATGTACAGCACACAAGAGGCATCTTTGCAAATAGATGAGCACAGGAAAAGAAATAGCTAGAGCCTGCTGGGACTTTGGGGGTAAAGGCACTGGGCAAGCGTCCAACAATTCCAGAGCAAGGTGCTTGCTCTGGTCTCACTACCCTGGGGGATCTTTGCCATGCACGCCCTGTGTGCTCCCTGGGGGAGCGAGCGGCACAGAGCTCCAGCCAGCAGGCCTCCATTCATCGCTCTTAGCAGTGCAGTGTCTGCCTTGGAAAGCGGAGAGGGACACCGTGCGATTCTGCGGCGTGAGAGACTTGGGGGATCTGGGATTTAGTCCCCACCTGGCAACAAAACTCAACTGGGGAATGAGAATCCTAGAATAGTGGAGTTGGAAGGGGCTGGAGGGCCAGGAGGTCCCAACCCCCTCCTAGTGCAGGACTCCAAGCATCCCTCCCAGATGGCTGTCCAGCTGCATCTTGGATGCCTCCGGGGTGGGAAAGCCCACCACCGCCCCAGGCCATGGAATCCATTGTCCTCCTGCTCAAACAGCCGGAAGTTGTTCCTGATGTCCAGCCAGAATCTGGCCTCCCCTCACTTGGATTCATTGGCAAAATCTTACCATTGTTGCAACAGATGCTTAAAAATCTCCAGAGTTGGAGGTTTAGGGGCATTTGGAAGTTCCCATGGTCTCCCAGATGGGGGTCGAGGCCATGAGACTGAATCCCAAGAGGCCTTCCCCAGTCAATGGCCTGGTTTGCAGGACTGGGAAGCACAGTGGCTTCTCACAGTCTTTGACTGTTAGCCTAACCCACCTCACAGGGCTGTGGAGAGGATAAAATAGAACAGAAGAGGACCATGTAAAGTTGCCTGGGGCTTCTTGGAAAACAGGTAAATATAAATGTAATAATAGAGCCAAATATGTAACAGAATGTGTGTATTTATGGTTATAAATGCATATGCATGTACATAATAAACAGGTGTATAATAATAATAATAATAATAATAATAATAATAATAATTTACCTGATAATCATTTTTAATGTGCAAGCAAGCTCTGCACACCTTTCTTATTTTAAACTTCTTTTTCTAAAAATGGACTCCATTCCTAGTTGGGATGCTGATAAGTGAGTCAGACATTACCAATGTTCTTCCATTCAAAAAGGTGCAGAGTTGCTTTTATTTTTCATTCTCACAAGGGGAAACGAGACGAAACGTGGGGCTGCATGCAGAGAGACTGCGTTGCCACTGCTAGTGAATCGACTCATCTTTGCATTTCCTTGTCTCCTTTAACTTTCCTAAACTTTTCCTGGCCTGCCTTAACAGACTCCCCTCGGCAGTTTTGGAGGGACGGTACAAAGAGATCCCCTGGTCGGAGCACCTTTGGCCCTGCGGTATGGAACAGATAGAAACTCCTGAGCATGCCATGTTAAGACGCACATCCTGCACGGGAATTCACACTGCACCCATTTCCCCACTGACAAATCACTTCCCGGGCCGTATGGAACAACAATATATTTATATATCGCTGTCTGACACTAACCCAACAATAACATACAGTGTCGCTAAATTCTTCGCAGTCACGATGGGAGTCCGAAGACCGATTCTGAGGGATTGTGGCTCTACCTAGTTGGACAAGGACAACGTCTGGGATTGTCACTGATTTAAGATGAATGATATGGTGTTGAAGTATTTATTAATCCGAGTGGGGTTTTAATATAGATAATGCTTTATGTATTTACTTTTTAAAATCTATGTATTTATTGAATGGAGCTGGTCTTTGACTGCAATAAAGTCTGTCTGTCTGTCTATCTATCTATCCTGAACTTATGCCGTCTCTTCAGCATTTCTCTGGACCTTTTGCAACAGTAACATGGGATCGGTGGAGGGAACTAGACACACTAGGAAACATTTGGGGTTGCATTTAGGATTTTATTGCATTAAAAGGTTGAATTCATGGGTAAGTGACACAGTCAGTGGGGAATATGGCAATAGAGAAAATCCTTTTGCAAGGCAGATTGGAAGTCCGAGCGTTTGGCTAGCTGAAGATGGAGCGTGGCTGCAGCTTTCATCGTGAGCCCTTCTTATTTTAGCCTTTTCGATCCCTTCCTTAAAAACAGAAAACGGAGATTCAGCATGCAAAGCAGGCCTGATGCGTTTTGCCCCCCCCCCCCCACTTCCCTCTGAAGCTTCATTGATCACGCGTTTGATAAGTGTGCTGGCCAGTGAAAGAACGGTCGTTCAGTCGCTCGGCTTGCTGTGATCCAGAGGAAAGCTCCTGCTTAAAGCATGGCCTGATATGCTTTACATCCATGATACATACTTTATATGATACATCCATATATGCCCGACCGCCCCTTGAGATCTGTGGGAGAGGCCCTTCTCCGGGAACCCTCCGTAAAAGAAATTAGGAGGGTAGGTACTTGGAGGAGGGCTTTCTCTGCAGTGGCGCCCAATCTATGGAATGTGCTCCCCAGAGAGGTCCGCCTGGCACCGTCATTATTTGTTTTTCGGCGACAGGCTAAAACCTTTTTATTTAAACGTCATTTTAATTGTTAACAATATTTACTTATTTATCTGGCCAGGGCGACTTCTTTTCTTTTATAACTTCTTTTATATCATTTATATTTTTATTTTATATTATTAATTTTAATTTTATATTGTTATTTTTGTATTGTATTGTATTTTATTGTGTTGTAAGCCGCCCCGAGGCTTCGGCAAGGGGTGGCATAGAAATGTTATAATACTAATAATACTAATAATACTAATAATAATAATAATAATAATAATAATGCTATCGAGAAGCTCTTTGCTACCTCTAGGATCAGAGGCAATACATGGGTACACTGGTTGCTGGGGCACATGGGCAAGAGAGTGCTGCAGCTGTCATGTTTGGTTGGTGGGTTTCCTGCTGAACCATCCGGTTGGCCGCTGTGTGCATTCAGTGCTGCACTAGATGGACCCTTGCTCGATCCAGCAGAGCTCTTCATTTGCTCTTCAATGAAGGGAGGCTGCTAGTCCTCATTGAAATAGGCAACCTCCAGTGTCAGAGGCAGCGTGCCTGTGGAAACCAGTTTCTGGGGAGCATGGGTGGGGATGATGGTGCTCTTGGGAGTGGGGAATGTTGACTCCTATTTGGGAATTTCCCTGCAGGTGGCTGGTTGGCAAATGCATGAACTGAATGCTGGCCTACATGGATCCTAGGACTCAATGTTTTTATCTTTACATTCAGGTAAAAGTGGCTTTGATCCTGAATCATCTTGACTGCTGAACAGAGAAAAAATTCCCTCTTGGTGCGTCATGGCATTCATAGACCTGGTGAAAAACTTTGTGAGACACCACTGACATTTAATCCTCAGTTTGTCAAAGGCATAAAATCTAATGAGATGCACTTGCTTGCCTTAATTTGTTGAAGCTCTCATCCATACCAGAAACAGGTTGA
Source organism: Varanus komodoensis (assembly GCF_004798865.1). Lineage (NCBI taxonomy): Eukaryota > Metazoa > Chordata > Lepidosauria > Squamata > Varanidae > Varanus > Varanus komodoensis. The sequence continues at coordinate 350,841 of NW_025336360.1, read as the reverse complement.
CTTAGACTGAGTCATGTTTAGAGTCGACCCACGGAAATCAGTGGGGCAAGCTACTCATGACTAGTTTAATTTCCTTTGATTTATATGGGTTAACCAAGATTATGTCCACCTAATTTAGACCACGAACCACTTCACCCTAAAACCCACTGAACTCAATGAGACTTAACACGGAATAGATATGCATGTTATTGTACTATTAATGGCTAACATAGGTCCTTTGGGACTAAGCTTAACTAAGCGTGCTAGGTACAACATGGGCGTGGGGAATGTCTGGTCTTATAGATGCTCCTGCACTGCAATTCCCATCAGCCCAAGCTAACTTCCCCAATAGTGGAAGAAAGAGAGAAGAGGGAAATTGCAATCCAGCATCATCTGGGACCTTGGAATACTCCTATCATCATATTAAATTAGGGAATTTAAAACAGATAGAATGGAGACTTCCCTGAAGAAATGGGGCAATGCAAAATTCAAGTGGCAAGATGTTGGGAAGGATTCCTACAGCTATCCAGGACCCCAAAAGCAAACTGGCATGGACGATGGAAGGTGCATTAACGGCCCTCTCAATGCTGGCTCCGCATGGCGCATCCCCAGTGGTACAAGCAAAGAAGAACCCAACCTTGATGGCCTCCACACTCACCTGTACAAAAGCTGCCTGTGCAGGTGAATCGCACCTTGTAGTCACGGCAGGAGACCCCCTTTCCCTGGTGGGCGTTGACACAAGCAAACCCATGGACCACATCATTCCTGATCAGCACACCAGAGAAGAACGAGGTTAAAAGCATCACCGTCGGACGCAAGAGAGTGCCCAACTCAATGCCCTTTATCAGCGGCACATGATGTTCAGACATGGCAGCCATCAGACCCAGCTGGTTGGACCTGTTCTGCCTTAGTATTTGAGGACTTCTTGGGCTAGGATGCATTGCAAAAGTTACTCTGAAGTCGGCACATGTATCTTTGAGGCCAAAGGCCTGCTATGCTTTTTCTTCTGTTAGAAGCCAGTACGAACAGCTCTTGCATGGCCCCCATACTCAGTCGGTGAGACCCAGATGAAAGAGGCAATTCTAGGCATGTATAGACAGAAAAGGGCCTACAATATGGGAACTGCAGGCCTTGTTTCTGCCTAAACATGCACAAAATTGCATTTTTGAATACACATGCTTTAGTTCAATTGACCATCTTAAATCCTGTTATTTCCAGGGAGACTGAAGTTTGACTGGCAGTCTAGACTTAGCCCATTCCTCTAGGCAAATAGAATTGGTGACCTCCAAAAACTTGCAAACCCCGTCCAACCAGTGGCAGCAATGAACAGAGCAACAGACTTAGCACACTATGATCCATCTTGCCTCTGCCGCCCCGCCTTAAAAAGCAGCGTTGTATCACCGACCTTCACCAGACTAACCTACCAAAGCACTTTATGTATTTGCTGAGTGTCTCTCATCCACAGGGTGGGATGCAGTCCATGCAAGCAATTCAGCCCGAGCGAAACAAGAAACAAAACTATGATCTACGGCCCAGGATATTGGACACGTTCACGAGGAAGGAGGGCTACTGGCCTCGCTTGGCCAACGGCAGCCCGTCTGCACTCACCAGTTGCTGAGCAGCCTGGGCAGGAGGGGGTCTTGCCCCCACCCTGCTTGGGGGACCTGTGAGCAGCTGGTTTGCCACCATGTGCATGGACCAGATGGACCCTTGTTCTGATCCCGCAGGCTTCCCGCTTACTTAAAAGCAGCAATGGTTTTAAGCTGGCACCAAACTGAAGCCAAGATCAGCACCACTGCGAGGCGTCCCATCATCAGGGTGCCATGCGTGAGAAGCCCCCTTTTCCCATACCCCACCTCCCCAAAGAAGCATGCATATATGCCCTCCCGCCCCTTGAGATCAGCAACGGATGCCCTTCTCCGGGAACCCTCTGTGAATGATATCAGGAGGGTGAGTACCCGGAGGAGGGCCTTCTCTGCGGTGGCGCCCCACCTATGGAATGTGCTCCCCAGAGAGGTCCGCCTGGCACCGTCGTTATTTGTTTTTCGGCGCCAGGCTAAGACCTTTTTATTTAAAACTTATTTTAATTGTTAAATTATTGAATTAATTAGGATTTTAAAATTTTTAGCAGAGAATGCACCGGGGGTTTTTTAAACGTTTTTTTAAATTGTTTTATTATTATTATTTATGTATGTTTCTATGTATTCTTTGTGAGCCGCCCTTAGGCTTTGTTGCGATGGGGGTGGCATAGAAATGCTATAAATAAATAAATGCAAAGAAAAGCTCGCTTGCAACTCTTGGTAGACCTGGTGTCCATGCACAACCAGAGATGTCCTGTCAGAACTTCTCCAAGTGCTTTGAATGTTACCGCTTGCATCCTGAATTCTGCCCAGAATCATCAGCAAACCAGGTCTGTGTCTTTCCACATGCTTTGAATATTAGCAGCTGAGGGGAGCCCTGAACTATTAATCTGCTCCTGATTGCCATTCACTTACGGTGGCCTCTCCAATTTTCATCTTGTTCTTCTCATTTGTTGGCACAATAGGGCAGATTGCTAACCTGTGTGTACTGCACAATGTCTGCGAGAGGGAGAGAAATTGTGCCCTGCATAGCTGATCGTTAGAAGCCCTCTCTTTGAACAGCAGGCAGTGCAGAAAGCCGTCCCGGATGCATTATCCCCTCCGATCCCAACCCTTGACAAAAGGATGGGATCTCACCGGTAGAACTGCTGTCCGGTCTGGTCAGCGGGGATGCCGTCCACAGTTTGGACCTCTATGGCAATGGGCCTCTTGCAGACAGCACTGGGGTAGTTCTTCCTGATATAATAGAGCAGTTCGATGTCTCCAGTTTCCTTGGGATTATCCCGGTTTATCCACTTTGTCTTGCAAACTAAGGATCAAGAACACAACAGAATAGGGACCCGTGTTAGAAATCGCTGCACCTCACCCTCATCCTGGTTGCTTCTGAGTTTGTGGCCGAAGTCACAAGAAGGCTGACAATGGATGTTTCGTTAATTACCTGTTGTGTAGCTGAGCACAACTGTTTTATTTGTCTTAGTGAGATGGTGCCTGGTCCCATTTGAATCACCCTTTCTTTTCTGAAATTCTATCCCTGCCCAGTAGGTTAAAGGTAGGAAAGTCCTTATGGGTGTCTGTGATTTGCCAGCAGTGGGAGCGGGGGAATAGGTCTAACTGGAAAGGTTTAATCTTGCACAGTCTGAATGAGCACGAAGCACAATCACACTGGAGTAGGGAAGGACAGAGCTCAGCTTTGCCCACAGACCTCGCAGGATGTGGACCGGGTAAGACTGTGGCTGGGCTGATCATCTTTCTAATGATAAGGCCCCGGGACAAGGTAGGCACAGAAGCGATCTTGCCAAGGGCTCACATCCCTGGGGGGCCATGGAGCAAAGCCCCCTGCAGTTGCTTCTCCTCTGTACCTCTGCAGCAAAATAGTCTTATACGAAAAGGTGAGGAGGCAGTTCTCTGCCTGCCCCTGGGATACACTGGGGCATTTAATATGGGGGACCAAATGTGGCTCTAGGGAGCAGGATGCTGAAATTTCCGAGAAAACGTTTTCTCTGAGTTGGGTTCCTTCCCTGCCCTTGGTAGCATTTTCGCAACCCTTTTCCATTTTTATTTTATTTTGTCATTCTTCCCTCCTCCAGCAAAAAGGTACTAGGACTGGGACAGTGCAGTCAGCAGAAAATGGTGGAAACAGCAGAACAAGTGAAAAGAGGGAAGCTTTTCTCTTGTTACTAGTTGGTCAAACCCTCGAGAAAGGGATGGAGAAGTTTTTCACTGCCAGGAGCAGTTTGCCAAATGTCCCACTCCTTTTCTCTGCTTGCAAATGTGGGCGGGGAATTAGAAACAGAGAAACAGAGAGAGTCAGAAGGGGTCTCCTGGGCCATCTAGTCTGACCCCTGGCTCCAGTCAGCTCCAATTCTTGGAGGGGATTACTTCCTAGCCCTGTTTCCAGAAGGGGCTGGAAACAGACTGAGGGGTTGTGATGGGAATCCCACACAACCCTTCAGCAAAACCTTCCAGGCTGGTTGACCAAAATGCCTGGAGATAATACCAAATTTGAAGTAGTCTATAATAAATCACAGCACAGTGAAATGATAGATGTATCAAGAAGTTTGGGAGCCTAAAGTAGAACTCCTTGACTCTGGAAAGAGAGCCATGCTGGGACCTGGCAGAGTTCCCTGGGGAGGGAATTCTACACAGGGGTTGTCCTGCTCGCTCCACCCACCTTATCTTGAAGGGTGGGGCAACTGGAAGACGGCCAGTACAAACCCCCATGGCTGGCAAAAAGTCATAGCTAGCACAAGGTCAAAGCATGTAGTTCTTGTAATCCACACTAGTGTGGATCCAGACACCTTAGTCTTTGTTTCTGGGCAATTCAAACAACCAGAGTTTTCACTTTGATTTAACCCTTTACCTGGTATTGGTGTTTTGAGGGTTGTCTGTACTGGCACAGAGTCCGTGGATACAATGATTGTAGGCTCCTTCCTGGTCTGGACCTGTCCTACGGGGCAAAGATTAGGGTTGCCATTACTTCTCAGAACAGTCTTTCCAGGCAGGAATCTGCAGCAAAGAACAGAATCCCCACTGCCCCATTGTGTCCACATTAAGCTACCCTGTCAAACCAGCCCTAACACTGCAGAATTTGTGTGGGAAAGAAGAACTGAAGGTGGAGGGATATATTGGTTGAACGTTTCAGAGACATTAGTTCTGCACCCTTCATTCTCTGTCTCTGACCAAACAGGGGCTACAGGTTTTGAAGTAGTGGGAAAACCTGCTGAACCTATTTAACCAGCTGGAAGAGCATGGGCACCACAGAAAGCTATGCCTCACTTGTGTATCCCCAGACCATCAGGACCTACTGCTGGGTTGCTGCTTCTGTGACCCCCCCAGATGTTTTGACTTACAGCTCTCTTCTTCATTGATTCAGCTCAGACCTGATCAGAATTCTAGGCTGAAAAGACCACAACCTTACAATGACATCTTAGAAAATATAGACTGGGCCAGGAAAATCAGAGGACTGAAAAGACTGAAGACCCCTGCTCAAGGCAGCCACAAATCGCATGAGATGCTGGTGCTGCATTTTATTTTTCCTCCTCTTGCCAAATTTGTGTAAATTTTAGAATATTCTGTATACATGCTTTGAAAGGTAGCCTAGATTTGGCACCCAGATAGTTAATGTGATGGGATTATATGGATATGCACTATCAATTCAGCTCTAATTTAGCTTTATGAGTCAGTGGCGAAGCGGAATTGGATTGTCTGAGTGGTATTCCCCATTCAGAGTAGACAAGAGCCTTCCCAGTGAGAAAAGTGCACGTGCAAACACATGTACATTGAAAAGGGATTGAGCACGCTTATAAGAAAGCCTGGGAAGCTTTCTTATAAGTGATCACATTGCCCATCTAGCTCTATATAGCCAACACTGACTGGCAGTAACTCCCCTGCATTTCAGCTCTCAGGAGCCGAAGTAGCAACTTTCTGCTGCTGAGCCACAGCCGAAGCTTCACAGGTTCCAAGATCAACTTGTATTCCTGCAAGGCTGTTGAAGTGGGCATGTCCTGAGCGGAGCTGGCTGGAGCCTGGGGTCAGACTAGATGGCCCCAGAGACCCCTTCTGACTCACTCTGTTTCTAAGTGTGCTCCAGCTTCCGTTTATGTGTTTACGGATCTTAAATCTGCATGTCCCACCCTTCCGTTCAATGTTCCCATGGTGGATTACACTTGGTCATAAACCCCAGTGGAATTGACCCGAATGGATAAAACAACAGCTGACGGTGTTAGTGGGAAGAAAGCACAAAAGAGCAGGGAGGGATGAAATGAAAATACCGAAGAAATGCAAAGGTGATATGAACCCGCCTTCTATCATGCCTGACGTTTGGTGGATCTAGCATAATTTGGGTGGTCCAGACTGGCATCGGCATTCCACTTCATCCTGAACGAGACTTTCCTAGTCCCAGGTGGAGAGACCCTTTGCATGCAGTGCATGTACTCCGAGGCAAATTCACATCCTTCCCTAGACAGCAACAGGGGATACTTTCTGGTACTAAAACAAGGCATTTTTGTTCACCTCGTTCAGTGTAAGCTACTCTGCTTGCCTGTCCTGGGATGATTCCTTGTCCAAAACTCTGGAAAGAGTGGAACCTGGAACTTTCTGCCTGCTATGCCTCTACCATGCAGAGATGTCCATACCACTTCCCAGATCAAAGACCTGGGAAGCCTTCCCTTTAAAGCCTTCCTTGCTTGGCAAGCTTCAGTCACACTTCTAGTTATTGCTTTCCTCGGTGGACAGTATTTTTGGTTTCTGAGCCCCAGAGGGACTGGATGCTGTGGGGCGGTTGGCGGGGGGGTTGACAATCTTTCTCGCGGCTTTTCTGCTTTCAGTCACACCTTCCACCCTTTTGTATGAAGTACAAGTCAAGGCACTGTTTCTATTAGAGGGGAAAGTCTCTCACCATGATGTGGCATCAGCCCGGATCATCGTTGGCCCAACTCCCTGCAAAAACCCCACACTATTTTGGCAAGCTCTTCAGGTGCGCCTTACCTTCTGTGGGTCTTTGGGGAGATGTCTGCGTTGTTAGTACAGGTGCGACAGAGGTGAGTGGTTGACCTTTTCCTGCTGGAAATATTCATTTTATAAGTTTAGTTCCTATCTTTCACCACAGATGGGCCTCCGGGTGGCTTATGCAATAATTAAAAAAGCAGAACTATATTTTTTGTAGGAAAATCATAAATACAAAGATATGGAATGATACATAGGACCTGAATATCTGAAATAACGTTTCTATCCATACAAGTCTACCAGACCCTTAGATCGTCTGTGGAGGTCCTGTTCCAAGAGCCACTTTTAAGGGAAGTTAGCAGGGCCTTCTCAGTCACGGCACCTGATTTATGAAAGCAGCTCCCCAGAGATGTACGCCAAGCACCTTCTTTGTATATATTTCAGGTGTTTTTATTTGCAGAGTGTTTTAATTGCTGACCATTTAGGTTTTAATTCGAATTCTGACCTGCATTTAATCAGTATATTTGGTATTCTAATTGGGATCTTTTAGGATTTATCCAATCTGTGATGCTGATGGATGTTATTACCTGATTGGTACTCTGCTGTTCTACTGTTTTATTTTACAGATGTTTTAATTATGTGCTTTTTATGCATTGTTATGGCTTTATTATATAAACTGTCCAGACAGCCAAAAGACTATTGTGATGGTGTATAAAAGTGCTAAATAAACATCCTTATAAATTCAGTAAATCAAATGAGGATATGTTGGTGCATTCCGAAATATGTCCCCTCAATGGGGTAGAAGTGGATGATAATCTGGGGATAACCCACATCAAACAAGGGCAATTATATCTGAACAAACTTCTATAGGATTCTTTCCCCTTAACATCTCACTACCTTAAACCTTGCACTCAGATAATTAAGCATGAATTAAAATGTTATCAGAATATTAAAGGAGTAGTCATAAAATAATAATAATGCAATAATGAAAAGTAGGATAAAAATCAAGGAATTATTAGCTCCTCAATAAAATGTAATTTTAAATCAAGAGCCAAAGAGGGAGAACAACAGATGGAGAAGTTAAAAAGGGAGACAATTAAGAATAGAAATGAACTCGCTCTCGCTCTCGGCATGGAAAGGAGAAAAGAGTGAACAGCTGTGAAGATTCCGTTTTCTGCGTTAGACGCTTGGTCCACCTCACCCAATATTGTCAATACTGAGTGTTCGCAATATTTTCCCAGTGCCTGGAGAAGCCAAGAATTAGACCTGTGATGTTCTGCACAGGTGTTTGTCAAAGCTGAACAGAATTTGTCTCTTGAGCATTCATGGACTCCCTCTTGCATCAGCCCTGTTTGGAAAACAAGTCGAGCTGAGAGGAAGTCTGCAAACAGTCCCAGAAGGAAGGTTGCACTACCAAACTGGATTCCAGCCCTTCATCTGAAAAGGATGCAGCAGTACAGAGCACTGGAGTTATAGGGTTAAAAATAGGGTATCTCTTTCCCATGTAAAGGGGTACATTGATACTCTAAGAGGAATGGCAACTGTTTACAGAGGGAGAATCCCAAAAATGGGACAGGATTTTGCAATCATCTGAAGGAAGGAAATCTAGCTCTGTGTGTGTTTGGGCAGGTGAAATATGTATGGATTGCAGAGATGTATTACAGAATCTCAAAGATATCTGTATACTTCTTGGACAAATATATGGATGGGAGCGAAGTTATCCTTCAGTATCTGCCTTCTTTTAACTTTGCAATGCAGTTCCTAATTCAAAATGTTTGTACAAAAACAGCTCTGTGACAACATTTGGGTACAAATAGGTACAGTAGGGAAACTTGTATGGATAGGGATACATTGCAGAGAACAGGGTAGAAAAATAAATGCAAATTTTCTTGCAACCTCCTGCCTACAGGTGACTGATGCAGAAATCGGATAGGATGGACTTTGGACTGAATGCGTGCAAAACGGACTTGGAATGGAGGTGGGTGGACTTGCCCAGCTCTTGTCTGTGTGCTTGAGCCCAGAAAGTGTTGCTGCTTGAAGGGTGGTGTGAATGCCATCCTGGGTGTACTAAAATTGTTTGCAGTTGCTTCCTATTATGACTGCAGGCCTCGTTAAGCCAATGACCCACATCTGGCTTCATTCTTCCCGGTATGACCACAAACCTTGTCCAGGAGTTTGGGAAGAGCTTTGGGCTTGTTCCAAGGTGGGAGTCAGAGCAGGACTCGTAACTGGCTCCAGAGGTGCTGTGGTCTGGACTTGGCCAGCTGTGGAAAAAGATTCCGGGTTACATCCGGAAGGGTGAAACGCAGAGTGATGTACATGCCCTGTCAAGGAAATTCTGTATCACCCACTGGTCTGCCTTTGCCAGTTGTTCTTCCTTTCTGTCCACATCTGCTTCCCATATAACACACAGCTTGCAGAGTGATCTGAACTCCATGCTTAGCTCACTTTAAGATACCCGATCTTGCTTTCTGGTTGCAATTCTGTTACAGATGGGATAGTATTGGTCTGTGGGGCCTCATATCTAAGGTATGAGAAAAATTATATTGTCGCAATCTTGTTTCCTTATGTAATTTAGACCCAGGTAATATGCCACTGGGATTCAGAAGGAATTGATCAGGAGAATCTCTGAAATCGCTGGAGAGCCAGTGTGGCATCGTGGTTAAGAGCATGGGACTGGGACTCAGGCGATCCGGGTTCGAGTCCCCGTTCGGCCATGGAGGCAACTGGGTGACTTGGGCCAGTCACAGACTCTCAGCCTAACCTACCTCACAGGCTTGTTGTTGTGGGGATAAGATGGAGGAGGAGATGTAAGCTGCCTTGAGTCCTTTGTAGGAAAAAGTCAGGATATAAATCGGGGAAAAAAATTAGCTTCCAAGTTGGGCCATATTCAATTTGCTGTAGCTTTCATTTGCTTCAGTCATTCTGCATTTCTTTTGCTCTGCAGGTTCCTGACACACAAGATCTTCACCAAGATGCTGCCTTCAGCTTAGGAGCTTTGACTCTTGTGTGGGCATCCGAACAGCTCTTGAACACGTCTGGTGTTGCGTACGCACATACCTTTCACTGGTGCGGGTGTACTGCTTTGGACCAGTTCCACAGGGACAGACGGGGCAGGAAGTGTAACGCACTTTCGGTCTGGTGTGACCTGCTCTTTGCTGCCTGTGAGAAAAAACCCTCAGATGCTTAATTAAAGAATCCTATTGGCTTGCCGTCCTGTTTGAGGGCTCCCTGAACAGCGAGGTTCACCCCGGTGGGAATAAAATGCCAGGCGACTCCCATCTTGGACCTGATCCAGCACAGAGCCGTCTTACGCACTGATGCAATGAAACGATGCCAGGACAATGGGGCCACTCCCACTGTGTGCCCTCAGCACATGCATTGCCCCGCTCCTCCTCCCCAACCCTGCCCAGGCGGCCTTCCTTTGGGTGAGATGGAGCATCCGTTACTTGACCTGTAGCCTCCGCCTTGGCTCACTCAAGTCAGCCACGCTACACGGGCATCATTACCTGCTTTCTGACCGAGGGCTGCAGGGACCTGATAGCATGTGCGGAAGGTATTCCTTGGAGGTGGTTAGCTTACGCACCGGCTCCAAGTATCGATGGATGCTGTGGTTTATGGAAGTATCTGCCTCTGGACCCAAGAGACACCACCAGCGAGAGTAACAGGGGAGGGTATGTAGACTTGGAGGGCACCCTGGGTGGGAAGTATTTGCCCTCCTGCCCCCTGAGATCAGCAGCAGAGGCCCTCCTCCGGGAACCCTCCGTGAAAGATATCAGGAGGCAAAGTACCTGGAGGAGGGCCTTCTCTGCGGTGGCGCCCCATCTATGGAACACGCTCCCCAGAGAGATCCGCCTGGCGCCATCGTTATTTGTTTTTCGGCGCCAGGCTCAGACCTTTTTATTGAAACAATATTTTAACAATTTTTAATATCATCTATAGGTTTTTAAAATTGCAGGCAGGGTGAATGTGGATTTTATGTGCACTTTGCATTTGTGTTTATTTATTGTATGAAAGCCGTCCCGAGGCTCATGCGAATGGGACGGCATACAAAAATTCTAAATCAATCAATAACTAATATGCTAGGGGCTGCAGTTAGTCAACAAACTTTCCAAGTTCTGTTGTTCAGAGATGGGAGGCCCTTCAGTTAGAAGACGCCAGAGACATCAATTCTGAGAAAGGATGATTCAGGTGAGACACAGAGAATGAGTTACTGATGGAAGCATCTCAGCAGTCAGAACCCTGAAAACAGACGACTGCAGTCTTACCACTGCCTGTATGAAAATGCACGTGGATCTGAGACATTGCCGAGTGATGCAAGTTTAATCACAACTGACAAGTCCCCGCTGCATCCCTTATGCTTCTTCAGTCATGCCCCCCTCCCCAGGTTCTGATTTATATGGACACTTAAATTTATATAGATTTATATCAAGGTTCACTTCCCTTTGGACTTGATGGAGTGTGTGTAGAAATAAGCCTGGTGGTTGGCTGTGCATGGACCACTGAGCTTGGTTTTCCCTGAACTTAAAGAGCTGCATATTCACAGGGGTCTTGGCAACACAGCTGCCAAATTTGGTTTCTTTAAAGTAAATAAAGACTCCCTGCAAGAGCTCAGTGAAGACCAAGCGTATGATCAGTCACAGAACGTTGAGAAAGACCAGAAGTGGAAAGGAGCACATGGGAAGAGGACACGGTTGGCAGCAGGGTGGCCTTCAAGGGGGGTAAGTGCCAGGCCTCGCACTTGGGGCACAGGAATGGGTGCCATAAGTGCCGGTCAGGGGACAAGGGGCTGGAGAGCAGCACTCGTGAAAGGGACCTCGGGGTGCTGGTTGACTGCAGGCTGAACATGAGTCAGCAGTGTGACGTGGTGGTCAAGAGGGCGAACGCCACCCTTGGTTGCACAGCCAGAAGTGTGGCTTCTAGATCAAGAGAGGTATCACTACCACTCTATAAGACTCTGGTGTGCCTGCAACTGGAGTATTGTGCTCAGTTTTGGGCCCCTCATTACAGGAAGGATGTAGCCAGGTTGGAGTCAGTGCAGCGCAGGGCCACAAGGTTGGTGGCCGGTTTGCAGGGGATGCCGCATGAGGCGAGGATGAAGAAACTGGGTCTCTTCAGCCTGGAGAAGAGGAGACTCAGAGAGGATCTGTTGGCGACATACAGGTATGTGAGGGGGTGCCATACGGAGGTGGGGAGAGACCTGTTCTCCCCTGCAGAGGAAGGCAGGACGCGCTCCAACGGAGCAAAGCTCAGGGAACCGAGGTTCTATTTGGATGCCAGGAAGCACTTCCTGACAGTCAGGACCCCGAGGGTGTGGAATGGGCTTCCAGGGGAGGTGGTTGAGGCCCCATCGGTGCGGGTGTTCAAGGATAGGCTGGACATGCACATGGTGGGCATGTCGTGAGCGGAGCTGGCTGGAGCCGGGGGTCAGACTAGATGGCCTGGGAGGCCCCTTCTGACTTGATCTGTTTCTGTGTTTCTATGGTTCTATGTTGGTACTCCAAACATTTTCACACTGCAACATATTGCAGTTCTCACACGATTGCTCTTGGTGTTCAGGTAATGGAGATTATAGAATCCAAGGAGGAAATTCGGGGATTTTCTAAGGATCTCTCATTTGCGTGTGGGGAGAGGTTGGCTGGAAGTCACTTTGTCTGCAGATATTGGAACGGACAGGCAGGTTTTGAAAGAAGGAAAATCAGAGTGAGGAAGCCACAGAGATGCCGACTCAGGAAGCATTTAGTCGCCAGGATTCAACGAACTGAGATAAATGCTCTTACCGCAACAGAAGGATGGTGGACAGGTAAACCTCACTCGGTAGTCGTGGCAGCGCTGTCCTTTCTCCTGGAAGGCGTTGATGCAGGCAAAGCCAAGGATGGCATCATTTCTGCTCAGAGAAAAGTTGAATTAACCATCTCAGAGCAGCCCAGGAACCGTGTGCTTCCTGCAGGGCTGCATCTGCGTTCGGTCTGCGCACCTCAAGCCATGTGCTGCAGCAGCTGCATGGACCACCTGCCCATTAATTCATTCCATGGGTGTTGAAGCTCACTGAACTGAGCCCACGCTGTCGCTGTTGGCCCGAACGGGCTGGGATCAACTAGTTACCACCACTGGCATCAACCTGTATGTATTTATTTATACTTTCATTTGTATGCTGCCTAATTTTCTAGTCTCAAGGCGGCTTACAATAAAGTATGATCATGAAGGTCACTGAAGGAGGCCTTGCTAATTGTTCTGAGAACCGCTTTCTGTCTAAATTCACATACGATTATATTCTATGGTTACAACCTGGATATCGGATGGAACCTCCCATTTATACCTGAAGATAATCATTGGAGGTCCTTCCCTGGGAGCCATCTCTAATGGATTTAAGGAGGGTGGGCCCAAGGAGAAGGGCCTTCTCAGTGGTGGCCCCCCATCTGTGGAACCAGGTCTCCAAAATGGTGAGCCCGGTGCCAACCCCTTTGGTTTTCAGGCACCAAGCCATGAACTTTTTATTCTCCCACTATTTTAATGGCGAAATGTTATTATATTTCATATTTTGAGGCACTGCAGATTACTGGGTTATATCTATTGATTGTGTACATTTTTTATTTTACTTATTTAGTTTTATCATCTTTGTATCTTATTGTTTTATGCATTGTTATTGATGGTATTTATTGGTATTTATTGCTGTTTATTTGAAGAGATAAACTCACTTGAGAGCCATTAGACTAATTTGGTGCAGCATAAAAATGTGTCAAAATAAGTAAATATTCTAAGCTGCTATGATCTGCAGTCTTGGGTGGCAATGCTGTATCTACTCACTGAAAAGCCGCATTGAGCTCAGTAGGACTTACTGTGAGTAAACAAAAGCCTGTTAAGGAACCATGTGAGCCACTTCAGGTTCCTCACAAGAGGAAAAAAGGTGGGATATGAATGCAATCAAACACAAAAGGTTACAGTTCGATGTGCTTTACATCCTGGTCAGTGTGTAGGTTTGCAGAGTTTGGAAACGTTCTTGAATTTGAGTTTCAAGCAAATGTCTCAATGGTTTTTGGCTACTGGAAAGAAGTGGATTCGTCTGTAGTGTGCAAAATCCACGATACTGAGTTTTGTTTGCTAAATACATAGAAAAACCATGCTAAATCAGACCCCAGTTGAGTGGGGAGTTTGGAGAATATAAAGAACTTTCCTGATGCCCAGTCTCCTCTGGTTTCATTCCAACAAGATCATCTGAAGTTTAAAACATCACCTCGGGCACCAAAGGAAAAAAAATATGACCCACATGAAAAATCCAAACCAAGTCAAGCCAAATCCCATAATGGTCCCAAACCCATTTCACAGAATTCTGAAAGCTCACACAGAAAATTGTTGTCCAGTTTTTGAAGCTGGAGTCCCATCGAGAGTTTGGACTTCTATTCCCATTGGCTGGGAGCAGGTTTCATCCAGATGGTTGTCCACAATATCTTCAAGGAGCTCCAGATCTCCAGTTCCCTCAGGATTGTCTTGGTCAAACCAGCGAGTCCAGCAAACTGAAAGCAGCCACGGACGAGGGAAAGGTGGTTACTCAAATGAGAACATCCCATTTGGAGACCATGGTGTCCTCCATGGAGACGTATAGCTCCAGACCTACAGCTTTGAAATACTGAGCCAAAGTCATGGCATCATTACAGAACAATCCATGAAGCCTCTTTTATTTATAAAATTAGGTACTTGTCCGTTATCTCGGTGCCTCTGTAAGCATTAATCAAGAACCTGGCCCATGTACCATCTTCCTGGACCTGGTACAGATCTGCAAGGGTCTCCTTCCCACAGGCAAAATGATCCCGACGGGTGCACACCATCTCACGATCTGTACCTATAGACAGGTTTATAGGCGTGCACGTATGCACAGTAGACATTCACTCCCATAAATTGTGGGCCTATATAGTACGGCATTGCAACTCTAGATGCATCTGGACCCCTTTCAGCTGGGATATGGGAGTGAGATTACTTGGGTCATCTTGGTGGATGACCTACATCCAGTGCCGGATGGGAAAAACACAGCCTTATAACTCCTCTCAGAGGCTCCGGATATCCTTCTGGACCACTGTTGTGAAGTAGTGAATGAGCAAGCAGGGTTGGCTAATTCAATTTCGATTCATGGCTTAGAATTAGCAATATTGAATTTGTCTTGACAATGACTTTAATGTCAGTGCCATGCAAACTTAACAATGGTTCTTCTACATCTCAAATGGCTCTTCTACACCTCTCGTGTTTCTTGCTTACAGGTGTATCCGAATTTGAGCGCCTTCATTTCCCTTTCGTACCTTCCTGGGGCATCTGGGAACTACCTGGGGCAATCCTAGTGCTGGAGGAGCGCCACACAAAGACTCATCATTTCCCATGATGAGAAATCCTCGTTTAAACCAGGGATGGGAAGCCTCAAGTCCAGCAGAGGCACCAGCTGGGCCCCCTGGATTTCTTGGAGCTCTGTCCTCTTTCCCCAAACTGTTGCAGATTTGCTGGCTTTCCAGCTTCTGTGTAGTCCCTACCCCCGTTCTGGATGGTTCTAAGGCAGGGAGAGGAGGAGCCTGCTGCAGCCCGGATGTGAGGTTTGCCAGGCTGGTGAGCCTCCTTGGTCCCACTCTGAGAGACTCCAGCAAGACGGACAAAACTGGCCACCTAGCAAAACTGCAAAGCAGGAAGAGATGTTGAGATCTCCGATTCCTCATTAGATGACTCTGAACCTCCAGCTTTGGGGGCTTACACTGTACTTCTAGAGCTGACTGCAGAATCCATTTCTGCTTGACACCTCTTCATTGGCCCTCCAACCTCCTGTCTCTCTTCTCTTTGAACAAGACATTTTACGCCAGATGCCACACACCACAGAAATGCCACCCAAGGTTGCATCTTCTTCTACTTCATCTTCTTACCTCCCTTCTGACTGTCTGCACTGGTGGTCAATTCTGGTCCAGGTTGGAGTGTCTGAGCTAGAGGAAGTGTTGTCTCTGGTCTGACTGAAGCCTGAGGGGTGGGCACTGAAGAGGAAGGTCAGCGAAGAAATTCAGGATGCAAAGTTGGAAGGAGTGGGTGGGCGGTTACATAGAATCATGGAATAGAAGAGTTGGAAGGGACCATGAAGGCCATCGAGTCCAATATAAGCTGTCTGAAGATCTACTTCCTGCTGGAAGAATGCTTATTTCCTGCCAGTGTCCTCTGCTGTTATGCTTATATATGATATGTTGTGCTAATATTATGATAAACTAATTGGCCACTTCTCTCTTTCTCAACCAAAGGAAACAAGACCGAACAAACGCTCCCAGGATTGTGTTGGAGTTTGGAACTTTCTCCATCTGTCTTTGGTATGAACCGGAGACAGAACAGAGCCAGTGTTTTATCAAGAACATGTGCTGAAAATGGAGCTTTTTGGAGCCCATGAGCATATGCTTGGCACATGCTCACAGGTCGTCCAGATGCTGACTCTCCTCCCATTGAAGAAGCCCTTTATTCCAGGTGAAGCCACCTGCAGCAGCTTCCCAATGAATCTTCACCTGGGCCTCCACTTTTCTCTTCTTACCTCCCTTTGGACCCTCAGCACTGGTGGTTTCCTCTGGTTCAGGTTGGGGGGTCCAGGCTGCAGGGAAGGTTGTCTCTGGCCTGACTTGAGGCTGCGGGGTAGGTCCTGCAAAGAAAGGTCAGAGGTGGAATTCAGGATGTGACGTGGAAAGGAATGGGTGGGAGGGTTCAGAAGTGACGGAAAAGGATGGGCTTTGCTACTCATGTGTTCTGCTTGGGTGCTTACAAACTGAGCAAGTGCCTACAGCATGAATCTTCAATTCTGTCCAAGGAAATGGCACTGAATCCATGTCTCCCTGGAATCATAGTAGAGTTGGAAGGGGCCATGAAGGCCATTGAGTCCAACCCCCTGCTGTTGCGCGACACCAAGTCACACCATCCCACTCAGAGGGCTGTTTGAATGTCTCCAGTGTGGGAGAGCCCCCCACCTCTCCAGGCAGCTGGTCCCACTGGTGTATTGCTCGGACTGTGAGGAAGCTTTTCCTGATGTCCAGCCTGAATCTGGGTTGTTCCAACTTGAATTGATTCTTCTGTGTCCTACACTCTGGCAGGAGCAAGAAGAGATCTTGACCTTCCTCTTTGTGACAGCCTTTGAGGCACTTACAGAGGGATACCATCTCCCCTGCTCAGTTTTCTCTTCTCAAGGCTGAACATGCCCAGTTCCCTCAGTCTCTCCTCATAGTTTCCAAACCCTGGATCATTTTTGTTGCCCTCCTCTGGACCCTATCTAATTTTTCTGCATCGGCATTTGAATCTTGCTCATTCATCTGGGTCTTTTTAGACAAACTTGAGGCAGACTAGGGATGTGATTATCAAAAAGGCAACCAGAACACCATGACCAGCGCTGGTAAGTAGAAACTGGAGAGCAAGTGGCTGGCAGATCGGAACAGCCGCCCTCCAACTGCTCATCCTTCTTTTCATTCAGTAATTTGTTGTCCGGGGAATGATGCAAGGGGCAGCCAACTCCAGCGGAGTCTTGGCTTTCCCGTCTTTTCCTTTCTAATCTCCTTTCTGACTCTCACAATGCATGGTTGCTTGCATCTGTTCAGTTGTAACTGACTCTTCAATGCATCCATCCTTTTCCTTGATCTTTCATGGCCAAATCCATGGGGTACGCATAGTAGAACTGCCTGGTAAATGCCCCATGGCACCCTGGCCACATATTTCAGCCTCAACAGATTGATTCTTCTGTGAGTTGGCCTGCCTGTTAAGTCACACGGTTCCAGGTGCGCCTATTTCTGCATGATATCAAGGAAGGAGAACCCAACTGAACTGCTTTGATACTTTTCTGTTCTCACCTCCCTTCTGATCCTCAGCACATGTGGTCTCCTGTGGTTCAGGCTGAGGGGTCTGGACTGGAGGGAATGTTGTCTCTGGCCCAACTGGAACCTGAGGGGTGGGCGCTGAAGAGAAAAATTGGAGGTCAACGCCTAATACAGCCTTGGGAAGAAGGAGGTAGAAAGCTGCGTATGGTGGGCTTCTGCTCCCTGCCTAAGGAGGATCTGCTGGCTTAAATTGTGGTCTGTTTTCACACACACATACACGAGAGAGAGAGAGGGAATCTGAGCTTCTGCAACATGTTAGTTTCTCCTTCACCTATCTTTGCTATGAACTGAGGTCAGAATAGAGCCAGTGTTCAGGAACATAACTCCAAAACAAGGTTGATGAAGTGGGAGCCTTGGAGCTTATGAACACAAGCTTGACCAAGTCCACATGCCCTCCAAGTGGTGGTTCCACTTTTCTCGGAACACAGCCCTGATTGCTGGAGATGCCCAGTCTGGCTTCTTTCTCCACTCTCACCTCCCTTCGGAGTGGTGGTCTCTTCCGGCTCAGGCTGAGGCGTCTGGGCTGGGGGGAAGGTGGTCTCCGGTCCCACTGGAGCCTGAGGAGTGGGTCCTGCAGGGAAAGGCCAGAAATGAAATTCAGGATGTGGCAAGCAGGGAATGGAGGGAGCGCTGCAAGAGCCCCTGGCTGGAGATGGGCTTTCTGCTGCCCTTGGGCTCTGCTTATGTTCACAGAGAAAGGCGATATCACAATATTTTAACTGTTCAGAAAAAAGCTTTCTTGCCCAACACAAAGAGTGTTGTGAACATGTCTCAAGATTATATAGGTTCCATGTCGTCCAAATGACAACCCGTTCCCAGGCATGCAAACGGAAGCAGATCCCGGCCAAAGCATCACCCTGGCCTCCCTGTCCGTTCTTACCTCCCTCCTGAGTGGTGGTCTCCTCCAGCTGGGGTTGGGGTGTCCGCGCTCGGGGGAAGGTTGTCTCTGGCCTGACGGGGACCTGAGGCGTGGGTCCTGCGGAGAAAGGTCAGAGGGAAAATTCAGGGGGCAGCTTGGACGGAAGCCGGGAGATTGACTTGGAGCTGGAAGAAAGCTTATTCCTTTCCAGTGTTCTCTGCTTTTGTTCGGACAACGGCAATCTTGCAATATAGAATTTGTTCAGTTCTTCCCTTTCTCAGTTAAAGGAAACAAAACGGAAGCACTCCTTCCCTGGAGTGTGTTGGTATTTGGGTTTTCTCCTACACGTATCTTTGCTATGAATCCGAGGCAGAAAAGTACCAGTGTCTGAGGAAGAACAGAACCCGAAAACCGAGATCACCTGGCAAGCCAGGAGCTTGGAACTTAGGAAGTTCAACTGGACAAGTTCAGGTGCTCTCCAGATGAGGATGATTCTTCTCGGCAAAGGCATCACCTGTTCCCGCTGATGCAAATGGCTGTTCAATTTATTTTAGTTTATTTTTCTTAACTGCTTCTTTATATTTGTCGATTATTATTGATTTTATTGCTATTATTGGTTTTATTGCAATTGTAGATTTTATTGTATTGTTGTATTGATTGTGCTGTGAGCCACTGAGAGAACCTTATGGCTAATGAGGTGGCACATAAATCAAATCGAATCTAATCAAACCAAATCGATAAAAATCAGTCTTTTTCCATTCTTACCTCCCTTCTCCGTGGTGGTCTCTTCTGGTTCAGGCTGGGGGGTCCACGCTGGGGGGAAGGTTGTTTCTGGCCTGACTGGGCCCTGAGGTGTGGGTCCTGCAGAGAAAGGTCGAACTCAGGGAGCGGTCTTGGGCCGGAGTGGGTGGAAAGCTGCAGGAACAGCTGCATGGGGACCGCATGAGGTGTCTCTCTGCTGCCAGCTCTATTTTTATGCTTTGTTTATAATATATAATTTGCCCAGTTCTTTCATTCTTCACAAGAGGGAACAAAACTGAACAAATTTACCTTGGAATGTGTAAGCGTTCCGATCCCCCCCACCCTTCATCCGTCCTTGCTAAGAACTAGGGTGAGAATACAGCTAGTGTTGGATTGATTTACTATATTTTACTCATTTAACTCCTGATAAAGAATGGTACCCAGAAAACTGGGGTCACCCCTGACAAATTGAGAGCCTTGGAGCTGATAAACACAAGCTTGGCGAAGTTCGCACGCGTGCCAAATGGGAATTCTCCCTCTCCTGGATGACACGGCTGGGCCCCAGGAGTGGAACTGCCGCAGAGCCAAACTGGACGTTGGAGTTTGGTCTCTGTTTCTCCAGTCTTACCTCCCTTCTGAGTGGTGGTCTCTTCTGGCTCGGGGTGAGGCGTCTGGGCTGGGGGGAAGGTTGTCTTTGGTCCAACGGGGGCCTGGGGGGTGGGTCCTGTGGAGAAGGGCTAGAGGTGAGATTCAGGTCGCACCTTGGATGGATGTGGGTGGAAGGTGCCACGGCTGCTGTTTGGAGGTGCCAAAAAAGCACCTCTTTGCTGCCCTTGGACTCTGCTTTCATGCCTGTGGATAAAGTCCATACTGCGATATATTACTTGCCAAGTGCATTCCTTCTAAATGATAGAAAGCAAAATGGAATAATTACTTCCCTCGGATGTGTTAGTGTCTGGACGTTCTCCCTCATCTATCTTCGCTCTGAACCTGGGGCGGAAGGGAGGCCGTGTTTGAGCAAGGACACAGCTCAGAAAACAGGAAGACAAACTGGGGACCTTGGAGGCTTTAGACCTCAGCTTGAAAAGGGTTCAAAAGCCCTCCAAAATGCTAATTCCTGTGCTCTCTGAAAGCATTGCTTATTCCCGGTGAAACAAACTGCAGCAAAGCCAGTGTGGCGTCGTGGTTAAGAGCTGGGACTGGGACTCAGACGATCCGGGTTTGAGTCCCCGCTCAGCCATGGAGCCAACTGGGTGACTCTGGGCCAGTCACAGACTCTCAGCCCAACCTACCTCACGGGGTTGTTGTTGTGGGGATAAGATGGAGGAGGAGAGATGATGTCAGCTGCCTTGAGCCCTTTGCAGGAAAAAGGCAGGATATACATCGAAAAATAAATAAATGAAACCCAACCAACCTTCTAGTTCAGCCTTGGGGTCTCTTACCTCCTTTCTGAGCGGTGGTTGTTTCTGGCTCAGGTTGAGGTGTCTGGGGTTGGGAGAGGGTTGTCTCTGGCCTTTCTTGAGCCTGAGGGGTGGGTGCTGCAGGGAAAATCAGCGGTGAAATTCAGGATGCAGCATGGGAGGAAGCGGCTGGAGCCCTGCAGAATCTGGGCACGTTTTGCCTGCTGAAAAGGTGCTGAATTTTGCCCGTGTGCTCTGTTCTCATGCTTATTAGAAGACGCGTTACAAGGTATTTTAATCTACTTTTTTCTTTCTCAACCAAAGGAAACAAAACCAAGCAAATATTCCCCGGGAATGTGACAGCATTGGGAGTTTCTTCTTTGTTTATCTTTGCTATGAACTGCAGTTCAAATAGAGCCAGTGTTTGATCAAGAACAGGAGCCAGAAAATAGGAATGATGAATTGGGAGCCGTGGATCTTCGGCATGTAAGCCTGACAAAGGTCCAAGGACCCTCCAAATGGTGGCCCTTCTTATGTTTGAAGGTGAGGCAAACTCCAGCCATTCCCAACCAAATCTTCACTTTGGCCTCTGCTTTTCCATTCTTACCTCCCTTCCGTATGGTGGTCTCTTCTAGTCCAGGTTGACGGGTCTGGACTGGAGGCAAAGTTGTCTCTGGTCCAGCTGGAACCTGAGGAGTGGGTCCTGGGGACAAAAGGTCAGAGCACGAATTCGGGGTGCAGCACGGAAGAGGAACTTCTGTCTGGGGGTCTTGCAGGAACTTCTGTCTGGGGGTCTTGCCGCAATTGTGCTCTGCTTTGTGCTTATTATGAAAATCAACGTTGCAATGAATTAACTGCCCCATTTTCTTTCTTAAGGAACAAGAACAAGGCTGAGGAAAATTTCCCTGGATTCTATTCGAGTTTGGCTCTTTATCTATTTTTGATATGATCCAGGGGTGGAAACCTGACCCAGAGAACAGGTTTGCTTGCTTGCTTGTTTGTTTATTAGGGTATTTCTATCCCATCCATTATGGTTTGTCTCTGGACAGCTTACAATACAAAACAACCTAATAAATGCTTCATAATAGCACACGACTGAGGATAAAATCATAATTAAAATATTTAAACTTTAACAGGTAAAAAAAAGGGTCTTGACCTGGCACCGAAAAGCATATAACATTGGTGCCAGGCAGACCTCTCTGGGGAGCGCATTCCATAGCCGGGGCACCACCACAGAGAAGGCTCTGCTCCAGGTGTTCGCTCTCCTAACCTCCTTCAAGGAGGGTACCCGGAGCAGGG
Source organism: Varanus komodoensis (assembly GCF_004798865.1). Classification (NCBI taxonomy): domain Eukaryota; kingdom Metazoa; phylum Chordata; class Lepidosauria; order Squamata; family Varanidae; genus Varanus; species Varanus komodoensis. The sequence goes on along the minus strand of NW_025336360.1, from coordinate 329,174 downwards.
CCTCTGCTGCAGATCTTAGGAGGTGGGAGGGCATATAGGGAAAAAGACCTTCCTTCTGGAAAAAAAGGGCTCACCTCTGAAAAATTGGGAGCCTTACGAACTATACACCCAATAGTGTTGTCTTTGAAGATGCCTTCTGTTCCATGTGAGGCGCATTGGAGTGGGTCCTAATGAAGTTTCGGAAGTGGTCTTACCTCCCTTTCGACTCTCCGCGCTGGTGGTTTCCTCTGGTTTAGGCGGAGGGGTCTGGGCTGGAGGAGGGGTTGCCTTTGGACTGATCGGCGCCTGAGGGCTGGGTGCTGAGGAGAAAGATGAAAGGGGAAATGCAGGGAGCAGCCCGGGAAGGGGATGGGCCCCAAAGGAAGCCTGCCAAAGGTGAGCCTTTCCACTGCTGGTGAGCTCTGCTTGCAAACGGATGCGGAAACAGGACATCACAAAATTTATTCCAAGAAGCTCCTGGGAAGTTTTGCCCCTCTCACTGCTCAGGTGCAAATTTGTCCGAACTATGAAGGAGGGACAAAATACCGACAGTGTGTTATCTCAGGAAAGTTCCAATCACTCAGGCTGAACTACTGGCTGTGAATTGGAGAGCTCTCTTTTTGAAGAGTCTTTACTCCTCTTGAGGCGAGCTGCATGGCCCTGCGGTGAGTCCAAAATTTTCCATTTGTTTTCGTACCTCCCTCCTGGCTTTCCGCACAGGTGGTTTGCTCCGGTTCGGACTGAGGCGTCTGAGCTGGAGGTAATGTTGCGAGTTTGGAAGTCACCTGCGGGCTGCAAAGAACGCTCAGAGCTTGCTTGTTTGCATTCTTCGCTCTTTCTGCTGCGCATTCAAACTTTGGCACACTGGTATCTGCCTATCATAAATATATCTGCCTTCAGGTAGAGCAATTAGTGGTTTGTTTGTTTTTCAAGTCTGCAGAACTGATCTAGCGAAAATGGGGATATTTCCCAAAGGTGCAGGCTTCTCCTCATTTGCTGGCATTAGTTCTGCCCTTTGAATCTGCTTCGATGCTGCTGTTTGGCCTTCTGGATAAGACATGCTTTGGGTCCAAGCGAGGAATAAAATACTGGGGAGGTTTGTATGCAGAGGAAACTGCTGGCCAGATCTGCAGGAGTCACTGCTGGAGGTCGTACCCCCAAGAAGGTCAGGGGACCTAAGGAGCCACCAGGTTCCATCTGGCTGTGCATAACCATGGAAGCTGGCCTGGAAGCTCTGCCTGAACTGCTCATGGAGTACACGCGCCTTAGAATAACCATGCACTGCATGCCTGCGCTGCTTGAGATGGCAGTGTCATAGCCTTTGTCTTAAGCTCATGCCAGGTCTCTGGAGCAGAGGGGAAAGAGCACCAGCTGGATCAAGGAGAGAGAGGCACAATCTGCGAGGCTGAGGCTGACAGCAGGGAGCCCCTGGAAGCCAAGCGGTGGCCCCTGCAAAAGCACCCGCTCATCCAGGTTCCACCAAGGAGTTCCTCTGCTTTATTCCAAGGCTCCCCAAACTCTAGGGCCATCTTGCCCCACAAGGAACATGCAAGGAGGAAGGCAACTGACAGGCGATGGAATGTGGGGAGTCCAGGCTAGTGGGCTGTTTCTTCAAGGCTCTTCAGGAAGGTGGGCACAGCTTGGTCTTGGCCAAGAAGGGGGAAAGGCCTCCATTGACCTTTTGAACCTTCTTGCCTGGGTGGAGCTCCCTAAGCTTCTCCAGCACCTACCACCCCCCTGACTAGGCCTCCTCAGGTCTCGTTCATTGCCTGTGGTCTACAGGCGAGGGGTGCTATCGCCACTAGCTTCTCCTCCACCCACTCACTGGAACGATAGGCAGATGCAACCATCCTTGCTTGGGGTTGCTCTGTGTGGGAGGCAGGAGCCACAAGGAGCTGAGGGTCTGCAGGGCTTGTTTTCCGGGCCATTGTGCTTCCCCATTCCGTGGAGGCTTGGATGATTCTCTAGAACGTGGGAAGATGCAAGCCATGCTGAGAAGTTCTTAAGCACTCAAGAGAGGGTTCCTGTTCACGGTTATGACCTGAGTAACAAAAATGTCCCGATACTCACTAGGGGAGCAGAAGGAGGGTGGGCAACTGAAGCGCACTTGGTAGTTGTGGCATCGTTCCCCCTTCCCTTGCTGGGTGTTGAGGCAGACAAAGCCCAGGGCGGCAGAATTCCTGTGGGAGACATGAGGTCCAAAAAGGAATCAAGGATGCAGCCACGTGGAGCAGCCGAAAGCAGCACTGTGAGTTTGCAGAAGAGAAACGGGAGACAAGACACAGACCAAAGAATCTGGCAGCATCTCTTAATCAGAGAGTGCCGAGCTTTTGGGGAAAGGATGCCAGAATAATTAGCACAAAAGCCAGTGTAGCCTTGTGGTTTGGCTGTTGGACTGGGGACCCCAGAGAGCTGGGCTTGAGTCCCACTCAGCCATGAAGAACACTGGGTGTCTTTGGGCCAGGCTCTCCCTCTCAGCCCAACCTACCCCACAGGGATGTTGTTGCAAGGATAAAAAGGTGTGGAGGAGCACTAAGTCATCTTGGAGGAAGAAGAGGAGGAGGATATACACTTATTATCACATTTGTATGCTGCCCTGTAGCCAGAGGTCGTATACATGTGACGTAATGTGATGAAGAGGAGGAGGATGCGCATTTCCCTAATGAATTTGCATTGTTCAAACTACTAGGCAAACTGAAAAAGTTGTCTGTTGATTGTGTTCTTTTCTGACTGGTTTTTCATTGCTGTTTGCCAATCGGCACCCGTGTAAGAATTTGGGTCTCTCCAGCCATGCTCCAAATCAATAATCAAGGCATTCACGCTGCCTCTCTTTTTCAGCCACAAGGCCCGGATCCCATCCCACGGAAAAGGGGTGGGAAAACTTACAGAAAGAACGTCTGCCCAGTTTTGGAAGCAGGAACCCCATCCACCGTCTGGACCTCAATTGCAGTGGGTTCGGGGCAGATCGCCTCAGGATTCGCATCCCGCAGGTAAGACAGGAGCTCATAGTCCCCAACGCCAGAAGGACTGTCCCGGTTGAACCAGCGGGTTTTGCATTCTGGAAAGGAAGTTTGGGGGAGGGGAGAGGGAGGAAATGGCGAAATTCGGAAGGAAGCACAAGCACCTGGTTAGAAGCAAGCGACACATCCCGGCACACGTGTGTGTGAGAGAAAGACTGTGTGTGTTTGCATGTTCCATTTCATTTGTCGCATTTGTACGCCACCCTGTAGCTCACAGGGCTCTCTGGGTGGCTTCCAGCAGAACCACCACAAAGTTGCAATACACACCAGTAGACCTAGTTGCACTCTACACACCTCAGCTGCAATATGCACCTTGTGCTGCACCAGCAGATTGTGCTCTGCGTGTGTAGCAGAGGGTTCAAAAATTTTGGAAACTTGGCCCAGTCGTCTTCAGCTCTAAACCACGGCATGCGCATGCCAGAGAGGAGTGCCAGGCAGTGATGCTTGATTCATTCCAGGGTCGGGGCAAAGCCTTTTTATTTACCCAGTTTTTAGATTTTTAATTGCTAATTGGTATCTACATTTTAATTAATTTGTATCAAGTGCTGGCACTAAGGAGTTTTTAGTTGTATTGTTGATTGAATTGGTTTTTTGTGCAAATGGTCATGATATTTTTAATGAATGATGGTGCACAATTTTTTTTAGATGAATATGAGTCTCTCATCTCGGGCCACTCAGGTGCCAAATTGTGTGTGGCGAGATATGCCAGTGCACAGCACTCGGGGTGCTGCAGATGAGTCAGCTCCACACCCAAGCCACCATTTTGCATCTGGCCTCCACGGGTGAAGCGTCAAGTTTTAATAAAAATCTGGATTAGCCTGCTCAAGCCAAATTCCCCACCCTGCATGTTGCGATACACCTGCGTTTCCTTTTGCAAGAGGCCCCAAAATCCACAGGGCCATGTTACCAAAAGCAAATAAGTCAAAAGCTCCCACAGTTCTCTTCACTGTACCCAAGGATGCTCTTTGGCATTCCAATTTTCACTCCACCGTATCTTAAAAGATGTCAGAGTGGCCAGAAAAGGGTTAAAAGAGACCACTGTCACGGCTGTCCCCAGGTTACATGCCCCCTTCCCAAGCAGGATGGGTCTTTTGGTCATCTCCCCACTGTCCAGCTATGACCTCATCTTTGTCACCACCGGTCTGCAAGGCCAGCTGCCATTTTAATTTCCCATGATCCCCTGAAATGCTGTAGTGCCAAATGTTCCAAGGACTTGTGGGAAATATCAACCGGGGGATTGCTTTCCAAACCCAGCCCCTAGCCCAAATGAACCTGCAACCACAGCCAGAAGGAACAAAACCAGTGTGTCCAGTTGCACCGTTACAGGACATGGGACCCTGCAGGACCCCCAAAATGGCTTACAGGTCCACTGTGCTTACTGGCCTGAGCAGAAAGGGGATCCCTCTCCTGCTCTTTCTGTGAAATGGGTCCGTCTTCTGCCTTGCTGTTGCCCTGTCTTCCTGCTGTGATTTCAGGAGCTGAAGTTGCCAAGTTCCAAGAGATGTCCCCTACAGATGACCTTCTGCCTCTCCTGAATTTTAATCCATGCCATTTTTGCCACTGGGAAGTGAAATCCCTTATCCCTCTGTGCTTTCCTTCCTTACATGGATTTCTGAAACAAAGGCTGGGAAAAGTTGACCTGGAGGACGTGCTGGGATTGATCTTGGACATCTGCTAAGCTCACGGTTGATCACAGAAACCTGGGCAATCGGTGGCAGTGGAGTTAATTGAGTCCAGTGAGTAGGATCTCCTCAGCTTCTCTGGGCAGCCGCTGCCACCAAGATAGCACCCCCTGAAGCTTCACAGGGTGCCTTGGGCTAAACTCCCGTTGCCTGGGAGACTTCCTGGTAATACCAACTCTATGGGGCTCTTCTTAGCCCTGCTGTCACCAGTGAAGCCAAAAGGGGACATGGTCAAGTTTGATGTGCTGTCAGAAGATGGGCGATCACCCCAGAGGACCTTCCATCATTGCAGGGACTGCCTGATCTTTCTTCTCTGCCCTGGCAGGCTGGTTGCCTGACCCCAGAAGACCCCCAACACCCCCTTTGCACCCCAGCTGTGCGTATGAGCTCGATCCCATACAGGTCTGCACAGGCATGAATTCCACAGAGTTCCATATGGTTCAGGTAAGTAGGGACAGGATTGCAACCCAAAAGGAATGTGGGCGAGTCACCTCGGCTCATTTTGGCAGGGCTGCTCCATGGAGGATGGGGAGGGGGGGAGGAAAGGAGACGCAATCCTACCCCCCACCACAAAGCCCTCTTTGCAAAGGGCTAATCTTCTCAGAAAGTCTCCAGCCCCAGTTCCTCACAAGATTCAGCCAAACTGCGTCAGCCTCTCCCAGTAGGTGGAGAGAGAAGGAAAATTACTGACCTTTTGTAGGACTTTGCGGAGTCTGATGAGCACCTGGACAAAGGAGAAGTAATTGTGGGTGGCTTAGAACAAGGTGGGGAATAAAAATAGCTTAATACTGCTTGCGCACGTGGCTTTTCTTAAGCCAAAGGAAGGCGAAGCCATGAAAGGCGTAGGGCTCCGGGTTCTTCGCAGCTCTATGTGTCCCACTGGTGGGTCTTTATACCCGCAATTCACTTCCAGGTGGAATGCTACGCATATTTAGACGGAGAAACGTCCTGCAGCTTGCGACGTGCTGCAGCCAGCGTGGGCCTGCTTCGTGTCGACATGCATACAATACCAGCCTTGCCCACTCAGCAAACCCACGGATGGCGTTGCGTCTTGTTTGGAGCCTAAAGAAATGGGACTGCTGCAATCCTAGCTAGGACATGGGGTCAATTGGAGAACCTCACCTCTGAAACCTTCTAATGCTGAGCCCAACCACGGATCCTTACGGCCCAGTTTTGTGTCACTGACAGCTTGCCATGTTCCCAAGTCAAAGCGATGGCAGCTGGGCCCATGAGAGGCATGGGGGACTTGCAGCTGGACCATCCCAGATCAAGCCCCCAGCTGAAAGGAGTGCACTCTGCTGTCTTTCCCCCCAGGGCGCCTCTGGTTTGCTTCTGCTGTCAGAACCTGGCTGTTGGAAAAAGGAGATCGGAGCAAGGGGAAGGGGAAGGCCCTCTACCGTCAGGGGCTGGGACACGGGCGGCAGGAGACAAGGCAGAGGCTCCAGGACCCGAGGTAGGAGCAAGCGCAAAGTCCCAGGGCAAGGCCCAAAGGCACGTGCAAGTCACAGTCACAGAGCTGCCCAGGGTCAGGAGCCAGGAGCTCATGTCAGGGCAGGGCAAGGATGTGGTCAAGAGCAAACCAAGGGAGGACCCCCAGGGAGGCAAGCAGAAGGGCAGCTGACTCAAGACAGGATAACCGGGCGTGATGCACGGCAAGGGTCAGGCAAGGCGCAAGAGCTGAAGCTTACCACCTCCACCAAGCAGCCCATGTGGCTGAGGCAGTGCAGGATGCAAGCCAAGCAAAAGGCAGACACCGGGCCAAACAGGAAGACCTCCACTGCAGGGCTTGCTCTTATATAGCTCTTCCCCCGGGACTCCCAGCTGGAGCTTCTCAGGAGGCCGAGTTCTCCAGCAGAGCCTGGGACTGATCTTGCAAATACTAAGCTGAGCTTCTCGTTCTGGCCACCAGCTGGATCCCGAAGCCACCCAGAACCTGGCACCTGCATGCCTCTCTGACCACAGAAATCACATCCTTCTCTCTGCTTGAGATGTGAATGAGGCAGATCGCCATTTAAAGAACGCCCTTTGTTTCATGTCTACTGAAGCCTCCTGATTCCTTAGAAACTCCCATCAACGGGGAAGGGCAGTGCTGTGAACCTGGTCCCAAGAATGATAGAGAGAATGGAGCTCCCATGGGTCCTGCTTCTACTGACTCTTGGGTTTGTCTTCATGGTGAATGCCCTTCCCTCTCTCACACACAGCTCATGTAGATGGACAGCCCCTCTTAGGTCAAGGAAGAAAAATTCTTCCTGACATACAATTAAAGCTTCCAACAGCTGGACTTAAGGAGGAGGACTGTTCCCATGAACATGGATGTAAACATCTGGCATAGATCTGAACGTATTTTCCAGTAAGGCCTGAGCATGAACGTCTGGTGCCCTGCTCCACATCGCTTCTATGTTTATTTTTATTTACTTCACTTCCCTTGTCCAATAGCCAAAGCTTTCTGGACCTCACAATAGTGCAATGCAAAACACATGTGGAACCAGGGGTGCATTTTGGCTGGATCGGGAAAAAGGGTGTTACACACTCATCATACGGTATATGATGGAGTGCTTGGAGAAAACCCTTCAGGACAGAGATCCAGCTGCAACTGTGGCTGCATTAAACCTTTTGCAATTTTGCTTGCACAACACACCAGTTCCCTTCCTACTTGTTATGCAAAGGTAAAGTTAAAAGAGGCTGTGGACACTTACCACACAGGGAAAGAGGCAGGAGTGCCCCCAGGAACTGAAAGGAAAACACAAAGCGAGATTAAAGCTTTGCTATGGAAGAAGGGATAAAAAACGTGCTGCGTAGCTGCATCAAAGTCGTGATTTAAGGCATTTTTTTCTGATGTGCACATTTGCCCATGTATTTTGGCAAAGCACCATGCAAGTGTTTCCCTACATGTATTTATACCACACTTTGTCTGGGTGTGTTGCGATGCTTTGGCACTGGGCACATGAGCACCAGTGACATAGAACGGAGGCTGGATTCATGCGGGAAGAAGTGCGGCAAACTGCTTGTTCCTTGCACATGCAAATGGAACAAGGCATCCTAGAGGTCATCTAGTCCAACCCCTTGTATAATGCAGGGACTTCAGCATTGCCATCCAGCCTCTGCTGGAATAGCAAAGACGAGCCAAATACTTCCCAAGGCAGCCTGTTCACTACTGAATGGCTCATACCATTAGGAAGCACCTCCTGAGGTCTGGCTTCCTCGCACTTCCCACCCATCCCCTCTAAGCTTGCCCTCGGGAATGTCTTCTCCATCCACCGCTGCATCGCAGCTTCTCAGACATTTAAAGACACTTATCATAGAGTCTTTTCTCCAAGCACCTTGGGTAGATTATGCATCTAATGTTTTGCTGCACCTATGAATTCACTCCCTGGGGATCCAATGTCACAATTGCTTTGACTGCCCTTGCACCTCAAGGCCAAGATCATCCAAATTATTATATTCCTGGTCTCTATGTATGGGTATAAAAGCTGGACAGTGAAGCAAATGGACAGAGAGAAATGGATGTTTTCAAAACACGGTGCCAAAAGAGTTTTGCCAGGAGCCTGGGCTGAGAGAAAGATGAGCAAGTGACCCGTGGGTCAAATCAAGCCAGAACTTTCCACAAAAGCCAAAACAGGATGAAACTGAGGCTGTTGTCATTTGAGCATTTTTCGTATCTCTCTATATTCAATCGCCTATCATTTGAAGGCAGGTCCCCCTGGAGAAGACCAGCGTGCTAGGGAAGGTCAGAGGCAGAAGAGGAGGCAGGCCAGCTAGGAGGTGGGGTGACCCCATAAATGCAGTCACAGCTTTGAGTGTGCAAGGACTGAGCATGGCTGGCACTCATCCATAGGGTTGCCATAAGTTGGAGATGACTTCATGGCATTGAGCCAACAACAGAAGAATCCATCCATAGGATCTCCTATATATGCCATGTAAGCTGCTTAGAAAGGCCTTGGCAGTTATAGGCAACCTAAAAATATTTATTTATACATGTCTTTATGTATATGTGTATAAATAAATATGTTTATAAATAATATATATATATATATATATATATATATATATATATATATATTTAAGTCTTGGAGGCTTTCTCATTCCTTTCCATCCATTCAGAGCTAGAGAGCACACCCCCATCTCCAAGAAACGTCAAAGTTCTCCATAAGAATCACGGTTTTCAAAACTTCTGTGCTTGGAAGGGGCACAGACTTTTGGAGGCATCCCTTTGACTCTGGAAGAGCAAAACCCACAATAAAATCAAGCAAACCTCAGCATAATGATTTTTTAGCTTATCATGGGCAGCAACGTAATTTCTCCGAACAGTTATGCCTCAGCCCTGTCTCTCCCTGCCCTCCATTATTGAAACTTTTGCTAAAATAATTCTCCTCCACCATTATTATTATTTTCTTCTTCATCATCATCATTTGAGCATTGCAACTCTAGATAACCCAAGCACACTTTGATATATTGCTGGGCCTCTTGCTTGTTTCTTTTTTCAAAACCAAGGGATGCCCCAAAACAAGGATAGCTACTTTGGGGTTAAGAAAGCAAAGACGAAATTCCTACCGTGAACCGGAGTACCCACATGTCCACCATCGTGTGGAAGCCGCAGTGAAGCAGCTGCTTGCACCTGCGGGTTTTATCGACTTGGGGGCCTGCCGCCGAGCGTAAACTGAACTTCTGCCTTTCCTGCTGGGTTGCATTTCTGACCTGCTGACATTTGGTAAGAAAGGACCCTTTCCTGCTTACCCCATCGATCGCATGCTTCTGTTTCCTCACAATCACCTCTAGGGATGTTCAGCGCAGACTATTTTCCATTCACTGTTGATAAGGTCAAATGACAGCCAGGGATGGGTAGCATTTGGTCTTGGTTCAGAAGAATGCATCAAAGTGCACAGACACCGTCACTGAGAAATCTGAGGTCAAAAGAAATAGGAAGGTGCAAAGAAAGTGAAATTGACAGATTCATCCATCCAGGCTTCAGCTCTGTCTTTGGATAAGGCTTGTCACGACATTTTCTTTTTTCTGATGGGCTGCTCATCTTTAACAGCTATTTGAAGGGTAGATATAACATGGTTTCTCTCATAGTAGGGAATAGCTGTGCCTATGAAATTTGTCTGGTGCAGAGGGTGAGAATTTTAGTATTTTGCGATATGTTTCAGAAACAGGCAAAAAAGACCTTGTGATGATTGAAAACGACTGCTGCAACTACTCCAGAACCACTGGATGTGGGGGGAAATGAAACTGCCATATTTGTGCATTCCTCTTCACGGGATAAGCCAGAAAGGGGGTCCCACCCCTGTGAAATGGTGAGGGAATGTCGAGAAGGCCAGAAGCTCTGGAAACTGGGACTTGAGGTGCTCACTGAAGCATTTGTAGCCTTTATGGCCACAGAAAGAACCAGGCTGGCTTGCAAAGCTTACAAAACCCCCCTGGGCTGATGGGGAAAGACTCTAGGTTAATGGTGGAGCAAGTTCAGTTGCAACAACTCCATCAGGGAGCTGGTAAGATGAAAGGCCTCTGCAGGAGATCCCTCAGAACTGTGACCGCTCTGAACAGGGCAGAGCGAGATGGATAAATGATTGGAGTTGGCATAAGTCAGCTTCTTGTTGTGTTCTGGATGTGGAACACTTGCTATAATTGGTTGTGCCTTGCTCATTTATCACCGAACCATTGCCTATTATAATACTGGCCAATAATTCTGCTATTTATCTATTGAATCCTTGGAGACTGCCCAGAGAGCTCTGAGTTTAGAGCAGCACAGAACGTCAACCGTGAACTCGAAGCATGAACAGAAGTGGCTTCTCCACGGAGCTACATGCTCCCGATATCAGAAATGGCAGCACATTTCCACACACACCTTTGTCAAAGGTGGGCCTAATCAGCAGAGAGATTGCACGGCATGGAGCAATGGCCTTCAAGATGACACCCAGCATTTCCCTGCTCGTCAGTTTCCTGGAATTATTACTTACAAAGGAGATGAGGAGGTGCCGTGGCAGAAAAGGCTTTTCAATGAAATACCACGCATGTTTAATAGTGTTGCCAAAGCACTTCCTTCCTGAAGTAGGAACCTAACCAGGAACAAGCCTGGAGTGGAGGCAGAAAGGTGGGAAGCTGGTTCAGACTACATAAGATCAGCAGTCATAACTATTGACTTCACTGATGGACTGCAGGACTTTTTCAGCCACATATGGCGATGCCGGAGATTTGAACCCCTTTATATGCAAAGTACATGTCCTGTGACACAATCACGGCCCTTTCTTCAAAAAGAACCTCTAGGAAGATCAGTTGCTCTGTCATGCTTCTGGTCCATTGAACTCAGAGCTGCCGATGTTGACTGGCATCAGTTCCCCAAGGATTCAGAAAAGAATCTTTTAGAAACATAAAAAAATAGGAACAGAGCGAGTCAGAAGGGGCCTCCCGGGCCATCTAGTCTGACCTCTGGCACTAGCGGGCTCTGCTCTTGACATGCCCACCATGTGGACGTCCAGCCTATCCTTGAACACCCGCACCGATGGGGCCTCAATGGCCTCTCGTGGAACCCCATTCCACACCCTCGGGGTCCTGACTGTCAGGAAGTGCTTCCTGGCATCCAAATTGAACCTTGGCTCCCTGAGGTTTGCTCCTTTGGAGCGCGTTCTGCCTTCCTCTGCAGGGGAGAACAGGCCTCTACCCATCTCCATGTGACATCCCCTTTTCCAGTCCTACTTGAGATGTTGGGGACCATTTTTCATGCAACGCAGATGCTGTGTTGTTGTTATGTGCAGTCAAGAGATCTCTGACTTATGGAGGCCCTAGGAATGAAAGCCCTCCAAAATGCTCTTGCCACAGCAGCCCTGCTCACCACTTCCAAATTCAGGCCATGGCTTCCTCGATGGAATCAACCCATCTCAGCACTGGTCTTCCTTTGCGTCTTCTGCCTTTGACTTTCCCTAGCATGATAACCTTCCCCAGAGAGGATGGCCTTCTCATGTTGTGCCAGAGCGTGACAGCCTGAGTCTTGTCATTTTTGCTTCTGGGGAAAGTTCTGGCTTGATCTGATGCAGGACCCACTCTATCGGAATGTAACTGTTTATACCAATTTGGACTGCAGGTCAATATAGTCTGCCCTGATGGTCAATGATCCTCCACAATTTCACAGAGGAAACTTTTTCCAGTCCTACCTACAGACGACAGGAATTGCAAGTATGGTCTTCTGCTCTCGAGGCATTCCTGAGGAGGCTGACTCATCTTCCCTCAGCAGCGAAGCGTCTACAAAAGACCCCGCAAGCTAGGAGAAGGTGACGCTTGAAACAGAGGTGGGGAAAGAAAGGGGCCCAGCGTTTCCTCCTCAACGCCTTTGTCTATACTTCTGTTTTCTCTCTCATTTCCACTGTTGACATTATTCCTTATCACTTTCTGATTTTGGGACATATATAATTTTAAGACTCTAGCTCAGCCTTCCCCAACCTGGAGCCCTTCAGAGGCATTTGGACCCAGAATTCCCATCCAGCAGGGCCATTGACTGGGAATTCCAGGTGTGGCAGTCCAAACGTATCTGGAAGGCACAAGGCTGTTGCTCTTGCTGATTTAATTATTGGTTAAACTTTCGTATCAATGTCGCAACCATAAAAGCTTTTAATGCCAGCAGTGGGAAGAGGTAGAATTCTCGCCAACGTTTCTTCCTGCAATGATGAAATACAAAAATAATCAAATACTGTGGGCATGCATTTGATTTGGGAGAGATTCCAGAGCCAGGACAGATCTGGGACTAAGGTGTGACCCAAATAGATAAACAGGTTAAGAAGCACTTCCTCAAACTGTGGGACACTCCACACCCTTCAGCACAGAATCCACATTACACTTATTTATTTAGGCTTTTATATACTGCTCCATTAGCACAATGCTCTCAGAAAGGTGTATGAGAACCTATTAAAACAGTTTATGATATAACATTCAGTTTAAAAACAAATTTAAAACAAGCACACCCATCATAAAACAGCCATAAAACCATAAAATCCAACAGGCATGTACAAAATCAACAATCAACAAAACAATACGTAATAATAATAAAGTGAAAGTGCTTTTCCACATCTATACCAGAAAGAGTCTTAAAACTTAATATAAAATCAAATCATATATTCAACAGTTAAAATGGTGAGAAAATAAAGAAAAGGTTCTAATCTGGCACCCAGTCATACACCCTTGGCATGAGGTGTGTCTCCTGACCTTAGCTATTGCACCCACAAGAATCTAAGCTTTGCAACGGCAGTATCCCTATTCGGGCTCCCAGTTTTAGGATGCAATCAACGTGTAAGAGGTGGGGAGAGGTTTGTACAGTGGCTGTGTCTGCCTTCCTTCCTTCCTTCCTTCCTTCCTTCCTTCCTTCCTTCCTTGTACTTTAGGGCTGAATGTCTGATTAGGGCTAATGCGATGGGTGAATACTGGCCGTTGGGCAACTGCAAGCTAATTGATACTTTGTCTTGGGTTTCAGTGCAATAGATCAAAACAGACCCACAACTGCAAACAACATTTCCTTCCCATGACTCTCCCTTCCTGGTAAGCTCAGAGCCACTCCCGTCTGCAGTCTTGGCATGAAGGTCAAAATGCAAATGCTAATTTGTTGGCTTTTGCTATGATGGTTGAAGGGTTCCACAGAAAGAGGGGCAGGTCTATAGAGTCCATGGCTTTTAGGCCTACAGGATACCTTTCTTATAAAGATACCAGAATTCAGCAGTTCAGACACCACTTGGTTAGTTTTAAATACATTGTTAGGAAGACAAGCAAGAGTTTTGGGTACCATCTTATATCCTGGTTTGGAAAGTATAAACCAGTTTTCAAGATACCTATTAAGTACGTGAGCTTTCTGAAAATAATCACCTCACAGACCAAATATTCTAATGGCTGGTGTACCGTATAGGGGTGGAGTTCTTTGAAATTTTATGTATATTGTCCAAAAGACTGTGTGTGTTGTTTTCTGGAAGAACAAAAATGTTCACACTGATTTCCAAAGACTGAGAACGGGACCTTCGCTCTGAACTAACTTCATATTGTTGGCACATGCTGAAGGCTGATAGTTCAATTACATCACAACACTGCACAACCGAAGAGCACCTTGCCCCATATGCACCTATGCAGGCCCTAAGGCCATCTTCTGGTGTTGTCCTGGGGGCCACCCTGAAGGAAGTAAAGAGGGAGGCCACCAGGAGAAGGGCCTTCTTGGCTGTGGCACCTTTGCTGTGGAACAAGCTCCCCAAAGAGGTGCACCCGGTGCCTGTTCTCTGTTGTTTTCGGCACCAAGTAGAACCCTCCTTATTTTCCCAGTTTTGTAATAGATGAACATTATGGATCCTCAAGTCATGAACATGCCTGCAGTCCTAACAGGATCCAGCAAGCCAGCCTTTTCAAAAACATCAGGAAGGCATCGTAAAATAGACACACAGAGAATCTTTTCTGCAGTTTTTATCAATCTAGAGTGGCCCGTGGTCAATGCAGAAGGAGAGAACTAATGGCTGAAGCAAAATACACATTTCAGTCCTGGAACTAATTTTTAAAATTCTGCTGCTTAACCCAGAATTAAGAGGTAGCAAAGCCTTTTTACCAGCTACAGTGAGCCAGGCAAACATGGAGACAAATCTCCTATCCGTCACAGGTTTTTCAGTGAGTAAAAATGTCATGAGGTCTAGAACATTTATTCATTGAGGCTATTTTCCCCATCTGCCTTCCTACATCCTGTGGGAAGCACTCGCACGTCAGTTTCGGGGTGAGAGGAGATGGGTGCCTCAAGATATTTTGGCATCCTGGGAACTGATGGACACGGGATTATGTTTCAGACCCTCACAAAAAGAATTGCATGTGCTTTTGGAAATCCAGAGTGCAACCAGGAAGTCACTCTTCCTGGGGGCTTCCTCTTGCAGTCCAACAACAGCCTGCAGTCATCGGTGAGTAATAAGCTCTCCCTGCCCTCTGGACATTGTCCAACGAGAGGATCAGCTGCACGCCTGCTGTTTTCCTACTAGTGTCCGCGTGGGAATGGGAGTCACTCAGAATGAGGAGAGCACGATGCACCTCTCCAAACATGGGCCTCTCGAATGCACTCTTAGAAAAACCCTTCCCCAAGCCGACTGCCCCTTGGAAAATGTCGCATCCTTTTCCACATCCCTTCTCCGACTTTCCACCGCTTACACCTTGCATTTGAATATGCAAAGCAATGGAAAGGAGAGAACACATCCTGAAATCATTAACGGGGAAAGAGCAGCAGAAAGCTCATTTGCCTGGCATATTCTAGTGGGGGGGGAGGGTCTGAGGGTGACAATCCTGGCTCCGAACCAGGCCCAGAACCACCGAGGGTCGGGATGATATTGCCCGCATTTTGACTTGGACCCAGAGGTGGAATGGAAGCCAGAGCAGGTAGCAGAGTATTGGATTATTAATCATCATCATTATTCCTATGCTGGCCAATAGCCAAAGTTCTCCAGGCAGTTCAGACAGTTTATCAAAGTGCAGTTATAAAAATGGATACAATAAAACACCGTAAAATAACGTGAGTACTGTAAAACAGTTTAAGCACCTTAAACAATGTCATTTAAGCTAGATCTAATCAAAGCAAGTGACATATCCATTATGCGTCACCAAATGCCTGAGAATGCAGAGCAGATTGAGTCTGATTGATGCCCCCATCCTGCCTCACCGTGGCTGAACAGATGCCTGCTCTGTTGTGCCCCAGGCGATGGCCTGAAGGCACACGAGGCTTAGAGGAAGCTAAGCACCTCCTGGGGCCTCATGTTGACACCTTGATTTCCATAAGGGGAGAAAGGTGGGATGTAAATGAATAAATGTATGATACGCTGTTCACACAGGGAGACGGGCAGAAAAGTGAACAACAATGGATCCCTGAAGAAGTCCCACTTTGGTAAGATGGAACACCAACATGAAATGAAAGATGGTATGATATTCCTTGATGGGACCGCCCCCCCCCCCCCCCAAGAATGATCCTATTTCTTCTACAGACGTGCAAGAATGCAAAGCTGCTCTCCTACTTCTGTCCTGCTCAAGGACCAGACGGCCTTTCAGAAGGATCTGTGGAGCTGCTCAGAGTTCCGTTCAGCAGCACGAATGCAAATTTGAATTGCTCCTCTGCAAAAAGTGCCCGTGGCCATCCAAAGCTGGGAGGGCAGAGGCCAAGAGCAGGGCGGGAGGGACCGGGGCCGGCGGGAGCACGCAGGGGCAGGGCAGGCCCAGAAGAAGAGTTTCGATAGACCCTGGTGCAGTTCATGCCCAATGGAGCCACCACGCCCCACCTTGAGGACCGTTCTCTAACTGCCGGCTGCAAGGGAAGAGCAGAGGTGGCAACACGGAGGAGGGCTTTCTCGGTGGTGGCCCCCACCTGTGGAACTAGCTCCCTCCTGCAGCCTGGCTGATGCCAAATTTGTCATGTTTTCAGCACCAGGTTAAAAAGGCCCCCTTCTCTGGTGGAATCAGCCCTGAGCTTATTTAGCACAGTTTATTTATGGTGCAGAGATCTGGGGTCTGGGGAGTAGAGAATATCTGGAGTTTATGCAGAAGAAATGCTTAAGAGAGGGATTCACACATCAGGCTGGAATCTCTTGTGTTCACTGGACTTGGTTCTGGCTGGAAGTGAGGCAGGCTGAGACCAAGTCTGCAGATGCTCGGATGCAAAATGCTAGTAGCTTCTCTGAGCGATCACGTGTGCCAATGAGTTCCCACTCCCATCCGTGCCGTGTCCCAGTTGCCCTCCTTCCCGCTGGAGTGAGGTGAGCATCAATGACCCTCAGAGCAATCAAGACAATTTCCTTTTACTTGAAAAACATCACATTACCATTACCAGTTACCATTTGGCTTGACTTTGCTTATTAGAACAGAGGAACAGGGGCTGCATGGCTTTCTCCTGGGTTAAAAGACCGGCTCATTTTTCTCTTTCATTGGCTTCCTTCCATATCAGCAAATCGAGGTCCAAAATGAGCAGCTGTTTATTCTCACAGGATCCTAAAAAAGTAGAAACCATGCAACAATAATGCGCTATTTTACTCCCCTTATTTTAATTCTTTAACTCAAGTTAAGGAAGGCATTTCCCAATGCAGTGCTGGTTGGACTAAGCCTTCCTTGTCTCTGATAATTCAGATGTCCCCATTTTTCAGCATCCTTGGATATCCAAGGAACCATAAAGAGAGATAGCATTCACCTTCGGGGAGTTGCATGCCATCTCAGAGAATGGATTTCTCATGGCTTTTTTTTTGTGGACAGAACTTTGCCTGACAAAACTTGGGTCTGAGCAAACATGCAAACTTCTTGCAGATATGAAACTTGATGCAACCAATCAAGTAGCTCAATTTGCTCTAGCCGCTAAGCAGGGGAGAGCAAAGGTCCTTCGAAGTGTTGCAATAGGTGGTGTATTTTGAAGAATTGATTGGCTTGGCTTAATTCCCTCTTCTGGGAAACTTGTAAGAACTCCTGATGATTGTAAGTGCAGTAAAATGGCCAGGCAGGCTCACTCCCAGTGGCTTAATGAGTGTGATTTTCAGGTCTAAAGGAGGCTATTGAAATCCCTGATGGCTTGTGAGGTTCATTAGGCTAATAGGTTCTGGTTCAGAGATGCCATTTGGCATCTGGCTTTGGTTGGCGGACCACGGGGTTCTGTAACGAGCAAGGTCCATCCTACCTTGGCCAGGGCAAAATATTCTTTCCCTGAACTGCAAGTGTCAAGTGAAAATGAGAAACCGTGCATAAATCATTTCATTCTGAATTCTTAAGGAAGGTGTTCTTAGCCCTGGTGGAGAAGCAATCACCTGCCAATGCAACTGAAAGGGGAGTTGGTGTAATTCCAGTGTGAATGTTCAGCTCTGATTGGTGTGGTTCTCCCAGAACATTGCTGAAGAGAATCATTACGCATTGTATAAGGTTGCAAGGAACAGGGGAACAAAGAAGGACGTTCAGGAAGGGTCTTTCTTTTAAGAATGTCTCACATGAATTTCTACCTATCATCTCTGCAAGCCTGGGGAGATGGCAGTTTGGCCATCCCATCTTCTCAGCCAGAAAAAGAGCCCAAGTCAGTGTCTTCTGGCCAGGAGGACCCTTTGGACGGCATCGACTCTCCGGAAGAAGCATCCCATCCTAATCAGAATCTTCTGCTCTCCTCTGGAAGGACCAAGGGCTCATGGCTCTCAGGTTGAAAAGCTCTAATACAGAAGAGTTTACAAACTTCTGTGGTTCTCTTCTCCACCATCAAAGAACCATCCCATCATGAAGTTCTTTGTTAAGCTGAGTTGTAACCCACTTTCTTGCCCTTTGAATGCATCAGTTTGAATACCTCTGGTGCAACACAAAGCAATTTTGTGTGGCAGATTTCCCAATATCTGTAGATGGATGTCACAGATCACTTATAGTTTCTTCCCAACCTGAACATACTCAGTTCCTTCCATGTTTCCTTCACAGGACTTGGTCTTCCAGCGCTCCACCGTTTTTGTGGCTTGCCTCAGGAGGCATTTCAGCTTGTCCTTAAACTGGTAACCATTATGTTCCCCTTAAGCCCCCTGGGAACAGTGCTAGTTCCTGGGGGTCCCTGCAGGGGAAATATGGCGGCCCCAAGCTGCCTGGTGGACTGTTGTAGCAGCACAAATTTCTGAGCTGAGGTATGTTGGAACATTTCACCCCCTTGCAGCTCCCCAAGTTTTATTTTGTGGGGAACATCTGCATCAGCACTAGAAAACCCAGTTCAAAGCAATTCTATCAAGTGCTAAATAAATCGGAGTCATAAAGAGCATTGTATCTCTATAGGTTGTCATGCATGCTTGACAAGTGAACAACGGTTGCTTCGTAAGTCCCTTTGTGAGGAGCCTTGAAGGAATGGGGCCAGTGGCAGTCCCATGGTGGGAAGCCCATTCCTGGAGCCAAATTTGGCCCTCTGTGGTTCTTCATAAGGTCACACCCCTTTCCCCTGGTCTCATGCCATTCCCCAATATCCATTCTCCAGCGGCTTCCAACATTTCTGCAGTTGTTTCTTCCTTCTAAAATGTTGAAAAGACTTGTTTACTTGCAGTATGAGCTTTAAGCCACAATATTCTTGTCTTTGGCCTCTCTCCTTTTACCTTTCTCCCCTCCCAGTCCTCCATTGCAGCCCCGGGAGCTTCTCCGGTCCTGATTTTGTCACTTGGTCTGAGAGAGGATCCAAATGCCTGGCGCAAATGAACGATTCCGTCAAGAAAGCCACAGGCTTGCGTTGGCAAGAGCTGTGCAAGGCTGCGGAAGAGAGGACCCTCTGGGAAGGCAATCGGTCATTGGCTTGCCATAAGTTGGAGACAACTTGACGGCACATCACAACAACAAGGAGCTATTCACAGAGCAATGTAAACATGTCTCTTCGAACACACGCAGCTGCTTCTTCAAAGGAAAATCCCATTTCTAGAGCAGGGTGTTTGACCTGAAGCTGAAATAAGGGGAGAGGGTGACATCTTCCCCAGCTGCTGCTAGAGGAATCTCCCACCGGAACATTTATTAGTCCTAATTTGGGGTGAACAACTTATGGGCTGCAGATGTTCCTGGAAGGCAATTGCTCTTCACTGGCTATGTTGGGTGGGGCTAATGTGGGTTGAAGGGCAACATGACCTGGAAGGTGACAAGGCACCCACCGTGCTCGTTTCTGTGTCTCAGAAACAAGCCCATCCAATCCAATTCCCTGCCTCCAGTCCTGTGCTGGGTGGAGGCCAATACATTTGCTCCATGGTTAATGAATGACCAAGTCTGTTCTTCTGTGTGAAGGGTTTATAAGACTGGGCCCACCTCTAGGGGAAGCACAGCCCGGGATGCAAAACGGTCCTCACCGGGGCAGCCAGAGAGGGTGGACGGACATATCCCCATTGCAGGAGGTGCGGACAGATTCGGAAGACGGACAGCACAGCTGTTGCAGGACGGAAAGAAAAAAGCCATGAGAACTCTCCTTGCCCCAGTGATGCTTCTGATGGCGATGCAGGTTTGCCAGGCTGAAGTCCAGGTCCAGGTGAGGTCTTTGCCCCTCAACATTTACCTTATGTACGCCTCTAAAATGTTAGTGACTGAGATTGCTTTTCCCCAATATCTTCAGGTTCCCAATCTCTGTTCCTTTTTCTTCTGAGAAGCTCTAGGCAGGCATTTCCCATTGTTCTGCTCGTTTTCGACTCCAGCATAAGGACCATGCGTAGTCTTTGCTGTAGCCCAGAGTTCATATACATCTTTCCATTTCCCTCGATTGCTGATGAACTTGCACATGTGTACAGGAAAAAAGGAGAGGGTATCCTGACATGCTCTTGTGCAAGAGTGTATGAAGAGTTTTCTTGGGTGGTGTTCTAAGGAAGTGCGTCTGCACTTGCACTGATCAATAAAACACTCCCCTAAAAGCTAACCTGCAGTGGCCGGGCGACCAGCCCACACAAGCCAGATCAAGATTCCTTTTTATGTGAAATTTTATGAACACGCCGGAGTCTGTGTGGCACATCAGTAAAACGGCACACGAGGCAGACTCCCAAGCAATGGTTTCTCTGTGCAGCAACAAGTCATTGCTTCAGAGTCGTTCTAAGCGCAGCGGGGGTGAGGTGGGAGAGTATTGCCCGATTGCTTTGACATCCCACCTTTTCCCGTTTGAGGAGCCCAAGGCAGCTCCCATGGGTCCATTGTCTCCCCACGACAAACCCTGTGAGGCTTGTTGGGCAGCTCGCCCAAAATCATCCAGAGAGCAACATGGCCAAGTGGGGCCCATCCAGGCAAAGTCATAACTCCACCCCTTCCATGACCCGGCTCTCCCAAGTCCCCAGTCTGGCTCTTGTCCCCCGACCCCAGCTCTGGATGTATGTGAAGGCAGAACAAGCCACAGCCAGCCCAGTTTGCTGTTCGATATTTTCCTGGTTCAGCTGCAATTTGGGGTGGAGTGTCTCATAAACATTCTCTGGCATGTAGAGCCAGAGAGCTGACAAGTCCTGCCTGGCCTTAGGAAAGGTCCGATTACATGAGAGACTATTGCTCATTTTTATGCACGCCAAACCAGTTTTGAATCGATCTAGTCCGATCCCCTGCTCAGTGCAGGATCTGTGCTATGAGATGCCCCCATGACCGTCCAAGCTCTCCATAAATATCTCCCGAGAAGGGGAACCCAGTTCCTTTCGAGGCAGCCCAGGTGAGAGGCAGAGCCCAGCCGGGGGGCTCCCTGGCCTGATCCTGTGTGTTACATGCTCTTGCTCGCTTTGGAGCAGGTTGGAGACTTTGAAGTCCCACTGGAGTCTGTGAAGAAGCTGAAGGAGCTCTTAGAAGCAGAAGAGGAATCGGCTCATTCCCATGGGAGGAGCCAGCTCCCTTCGTCGACCATCTGTGGAAACCCAGAGCTTCCAGAAGAATTCAAGGACATTTGTGATGACCAGGAAGATGCCCCCCTCATTTTAAAGAGATTTGGTAAGTGGGAAGCGCCCCCGAGTTCCTTGCATCATCCTGCCCCCCCCATGCAGGAATGCCTCAGTTCATAAGGAGGGACTTCTTGCTATTTTACACCCCTTGGGTCACACAAGTCGCTATCTTGACCTGGAGGGTTCAAAAACCACCTGGAATACATCAGCACACCCCGAAGCCCACCATGGCTTGCTTAAGCCACAAAAGGTTGTGGTTTGTGCTGGTGAATGCCATGTGGTTTTTGAATCACGGGGACTAGGTCAGCAATGCTTGGGGGAAAAAACCTGGAATATGGAATGGGGCAGCTGGGAAGGAGCTCCAGGGATTGTCCGGGTGGGAAGAAAATGGGACGGCATTCCCATTTTGCAGAACTTGTAGGAATCCTTGACAGATGGCATGCCCAGGACCAGAGTTTCCATCCTCAAATGCTCCCTCTTGGCCATGTTGCACACAGAATCATGTTATTTACCTCCCAAGGCCATCCCCTGCTTTTGCCCCTGAATGTGTGCTTTGCCCCCAAATCCTTCCCATCACCCTGGTTTGATATCACTCACCCCGGTCTCCCTGCACAATTTCAGTGTTTGCTAAGTCCAGGCTGAGCCAAGACACTATTTTACTGAGACTGTCCAATTGTCCTGGGTTTATTTGCCTTGCTTGCTTTAAACCACCTACCCTTCCGCCTTTAATCCTACACAGAAGCCCGTTTCTTTTTTCTGCTCAAGGGGAGAACAGTGTGTACATGTGTGCTAAGCAAAGCTCGGCCCCATAAAACAGTCTCCCTGTGAAACATCAACCCAGACGCCTGTTCCCAACGAGAGAAAACGGCAGATAAATCCGGCACAGTGAGACACGCCGTCTGTGGCAGATGATGCCCAGGGCCTTAAGCCATTAATTAACCAGCAACTCCAACAGGGCAAGCCTTTGCATGCGGATCCGAGACCCCCTTTTCTGTCAAGTCCTGCTCCCAGGCCTGACTTTGTAGACATCCAGGTGGAGCTGAAGGATTTATGACAATCGTAACTGCAGCGTATGCTCCTACCTAGTAATGCTCCATTGGTGAATTCTAGCATTATAATTCCATGGCATGTATAGCCTGCCTTTTCCCCTCTTGTGAGGAACCCAAGGCAGCTGCCCAGCTCCATTTTATCCTCACTACAACAGCCCCGCGAGGCAAGTTGGCCTGTGAGCAGGCAACTGTCCCAAAGCCATGCATGGAGTTTCAGAAGCCAGATCTCCCAGGTCCCAGATCAGCACCTTCACCTGGACCCCACCTGTTCTCCAGCCAGTCATGCCCTCAAAGCAGCAAGTTCCATCTCCCTTTTTCCATTTCCAACCAACGTCTGACTCTCCCTGTCAGTCCGTGCCCAGCTGTCTTTTGAACAACGTCTACATGTGTCTTTTGCTTCTTGAGCAGATCTTGCTGTGCGAGATGCCGACCTGTGCGAATTGTGCATCAATATAGCCTGCACTGGCTGCTAAGGACCACCGAACAAGGCAATGGGAAGCTCAGTTGCTGGCTGTCTGGACCTCTCCTTCTTATGGGGTCTAGGAGTCTTTATTTTCTCTGCATGATCCAGAAACTTCATGTCCATTCCCAAGACGCAGCCATCCTAGCCAAGCCCCTCTGAGTGCCTCTGGAGAAGAAACAGCTGGAAGATCTGGTTCTGGACTGTCCACTAGACTATTTTAGGCACTCAACACAGAGGAAAACGCTCTGAGGCTGGAGACAGTGCTCCATCTCAGCAAGGAGAAGATGGAGGTCCACCACCCTGCCTCCTGCCCCTTGCAGCAGGCACGAAGAGAACTGTGCTGGCTGCCCTCTGTGGTTGGAAAAGTGATCAAGGACGAGAAGAGAAGCAAAGAAACAGAGCGAGTCAGAAGGGGTCTCCCGGGCCATCTAGTCTGACCCCCGTCTCCAGCCGGCTCCGCTCATGACATGCCCACCATGTGCATGTCCAGCCTCTCCTTGAACACCCTCACCAACGGGGCCTCAACCACCTCCCATGGAAGCCCATTCCATCCCCTAAGGGTCTTAACTGTCAGGTAGTACTTCCTGGCATCCTCCCTAGATCTTGGTTCCCTGAGCTTTGCTCCATTGGAACACGTCCTGCCCTCCACTACAGGGGAAATAAGGTCGTGACCCACCTCTGCGTGGCCCCCCCTCAGGTACCTGCATGTCGCTAACACGTCCCCTCGGAGTCTCCTCTCCTCCAGGCTGAAGAGACCCAGTTCCCTCCGCCTCTCCTCATACGGCTTCCCCTGCAATCCAGCCACCATCCTAGTGGCCCTTTGCAGCAGGAAAGGGGGAGTCCGGATGGACTGGAAAGGCCAGGGATAAGAGTGACTGTGATGTCCCCCCAGCCTCTCTCCTTCTCCTTCAAAGCCCAGCCAGAGCAACTCAGGACCAAAGGACAGGTCACCTTGCTTCTCCCACCTTGCCAGCAACAGCCCGGCAAGGAGACATGCGGAAGCTTCTTAATTTGGGAGGTTCTGAGTGCCCAGGCTACACGTCGGATTATATTGCATGTATTTCAGCCACAAAGCACGCAAATAATGCTACTCTTCTCCATGCACACTGTTGCCCCGTGGTTTACAACTCCTTCTGAAACGTCCAAGCAAAGAGTCCAAACTCCTCCTCGCAAAACCGCTTGCCAGCCCCGAAAGAAAATAATAATGCGCCTACCTTGTGTATGTTATACTCGTGTAGATCGTGGCGCTGGGAAGGACACGGAGCTCGCCGAATGATAACCACGTTGTCTGGTGGCCGATGGAGCCCTGCATTATGCGGGTGCTTGGGCCCAGTCCAGTCCTCCTAGTCCATGATGCTGTGCTGTGAACACCCACTGGAAAAAAGCACACCAGGAATTTTCTTTATCTCATGTGCATTTTCAGAAAGGTTTGCAAGATGGTACCAAAATGCTCAAAGTCCCAGCAAGGAGGGAAAACCGAATGGGTCATTCAACATGTAAGCATTAAATTTATTTTAAGGCCTCCTTTATGGGTGCAGTCCTTTCAGAATAATTTACAGGCTAATATATCACAGACCGATATTGATTAAGCTTCCTGCAGAAATAGATATGGAACCTGAGATACTTTTCTGTCACAGGGGTCTTCAGTGAGGAACATAGAGGGTGGAAGATGGCTTCATGGAAACCTCTCTCTCTCTCTCTCTCTCTCTCTCACACACACACACACACACACACACACACACAGAGAGAGAGAGAGAGAGAGAGAGAGAGAGAGTGTCAGTCCCTCAGTGGACTTCCATCAGAGGGACATATCTCATTCCAGATGTCAGAACTGATAACTTGCAGAAGAATGTTGATAGTATCCCCAGTTAGGTTGCCTACCTCTGTTCTATAGCAACTGGTCCGTACCCTTGATGCACAAGTAGGCAGACTTGGTCTGGTGAACTTTAGGAAGAAAGCAACTCTCTTGTCACCTTCTTGATTCAGGACGAATCCATGACTGCCAGAACCATGCTGGCCAATAATCCTATCAAATCAAGTTTCCTGAGCAGGAGGGACAACCTTTTTTCCACAGAGGTGTACTTTTCCTCAGGGATATTCTAAATAATTTCAGATGGGGTTTGTAACGTTCACGAATGTCCAGTGGAGGGCGACAGCATGACACAAAACCTATGTTCCAGTCCAGGAAGTTTTGCAAGCTATGAGAAACCACGTTGGTTTGCAAATTATTTATCGCCCGGGTTGGCAATCCTGAATGGGCATACAGATGGAAGTGCCTCCTCTGAAATGTTTGCAGATTCCTGAGCTTGTCTTCGTTTCACGAAATGTATAAGCAAAAATGCACAACTTTCTCTTGATGTGCAACCTCCATCACATGTAGAGCATCCCAAAATAAATTGATTTCTCAAAATGCGCAGTTTTCTTACAATGTGCAGTTTTCTCCCACATTTTGCCCTATGGGTAAATTTGTACCGTTTTGGAAATTTCTACCAATTCAGGAATTGTTTGTGTGGCTTTCACATTTGGTGGCGGTATATCTCCCGCTTTGTACAGGATGAGCAGCAGTCACAGATGCAGTCAAAAGTCGAGCAGTGGGCTGGCATTCAGAAACTCTGCAAGCTCACGCATCCTGCATTTGCGAGAGCCAAAGTCCTTCTTTATCCAGCTTCTCTTAATATCCCAGGTTTTGCTGCTGGATTATCCTACCTTTAAAGCAGCTTCTGTCCTTGCTTATTTGGATCTGGGTATGAGTGTGCTGATCCGCCATTCTAGATCTGGAAGAGGGAGGGGCACTGAAAGGAGCTGCAAAGGTTGCTCAGCTTTGTTTATACTTTGAAAAGTTATGCAGTGAGCAGGACATTCAAGCTTTTTGATCTGCAACCTCATCCATGGCAGTATTTATTTATTTAAAGCTTTTCTATCTCATCCTATTACAGAAACTCTCAGGACAGTCTTACAATGGAAGAAAATAAAGCATAGCATCACGTCCTCTATAAATTCCCAATTAAAATAACAATTAAACCTTAAAATGTTGGAAAAACAAAAAGGTTTTGTCCTCGCGCTGAAAGGAATAAAGCGCGATGGCGAACCTCTCTGGAGAGCGTGTTCCATAACTGGGCGCCACTGCAGAGAAGGCCCTTCTCCGGGTAGCCACCCTCCTAATCTCCTTCAAGGAGGGCTCCCGAAGAGGGACCTTGGACCCAGATCTTAGGGGGCAGGCAGGCACATAGGGAAGGAGATGCTTCTTGATTTGCCCGCTGCAAGTTCTCTCTCTATTGGTCAGTGAAATAGACTAGGAGCAATTGCACTGCAGGGAAGGTCTCGGACACCTGGAGAATGGAGAGAACTGGCCTTCCAAACTACCTCAGGACGTAACCAGCAAACCAGACTTCTTCAGAGGAATAGCCCCTTGTTCTCAGATTATTTGCCCAGGCAAAAGTTGCCATGAGCTCCACATTATCTATCCATATTGCTTGTCACCTGCTCAGGAAGCCATGTGGCTAATGGGATGGGCAAAACATCTAATAAATAATATAACACAGGGCTGGGGAAAGTATCATCTTCCAGATGGCATTGGATAACAACTCCCATCATCTCCAACCATGGACCATGCTGACTGGGGGCTGACGGACATTCTAGTCCAGCAGCACTTGGAGGTTCTGAGCTCTGCCTCACCAATTCTCTGTATTCCAACTAAAAGGAACTGGCCCATTCGAGCTCCCTGCTTCCTACTGGTCCGCAGTTAACCTACAGGCTGGGAGACTTGAATGTTCTTTTCTTTCATGCTGCATGCTTAGACTTGCAAGCACCTGTGCTGCCCTCCAGCATGTTTTCTACATGCTCCTTTTGCAATCTCCAATTGCTGTTCATGGTTGGATGGCTGGACTCCTCCTCACATTAGGCTTTGCTGAAAATATCCCCTCCGTCTCTGGTTTGGCGTTTACATATCTCAATCTACGCTGAGTCAAGACATTGAGTTATCCATTTTCTGTTTGACTTCCTTGAAGTTTAAGGTGCTTTTAAGTTTCTTTTCCAGTGCTTAATTTGACAGGAACAACTCCTCATGAGGAAAGGTTATGATGTTTGAAGCCTTTATCTTAGAAACAAGCCAAGGAGGCGGCGGGGGTGGGGGGGGGGGACAGATAGAGAGGCAGAGAAGGTCGTATGATATTGAGCAGGTGGACACAGAAACATTTTTGTTCATCGCTCACAAAAGTTGAACCCAAGCTTATCCAGTGATTCAGGTCAGACAAAGGGAATGCTTTCCTAAACAGCACATTGTCACTGGAGGGAACTGCTTCCACAAGATGTGGTGATGGCGTCCAACCAGGATAACTTTAAGGGACGATCAGACCAAGTCATGCTGGTGAAGCCCACTGGCCATAGTGGCTTTTCAACGGCTCGACAGGAGTAACTGGGGAATCATGGACTCAACAAACTTGGAAGGGGGTATTCAGGCCATCTGGTCAACCCCTGCTCAGGGCAGGAGCTTACCTGAAGGCATCTGTAACAGGTGGCTGTCCAGCCTCTGCTTGAAGACTTCCAGTGATGGAGAACTCTCCACTTCTCTAAGAAGTTGCCTCCGTTTTCTAACTGGCGTGACTATTTGGACTCTTGAACTGGTATTTATCTGAATTCTTCCCTCCTATAACTGAAATCCTAATTTCATGTCTTACAGTCCTGGGGTTGCATTTTCTGTGTGACAGTCCTTTATGAACGTGCGAAGCGCAGTCATATCCTCTCTAAGTCTTCTCCTCACACGGCCAGTTCCTTCCAGCTTTCCTCAGTGGACTTCTAGCCCCCTGATCATCTTGTTTGCTCTTCTCTGAACTTGTGCCAATTTATTGGAATCCTCCTTGAAGTGTGAAGACTAGAACTGACTCAGTTTTCAAGCTGAGATCTAACCAGGATGGTAGAGTAGAACAGCTGTGGTTGTTGACTGACTTTAAGTCTTCTCCAATTAATGGTGACCCCATGAATGGACACCCTCCCAAATGGCCTGCCCTTCACAGCCCTGCTCAGCTCTTGTAAATTCATGGCTGTGGCTTCCTTGATGGATCCAATCCATCTCATATTTGGTCTTCCTCTTCTTATGCCTTCAGCTCCTCTAGCATGATTATCCCATTACGGGAACAATTACAGAAATGATTAGTTCCTGAAATCTTGGCCCTTGCCAGTTTTGCACATGAGCAGGAGATGCTGTTGCACTTAAATCTCTCTTCCGAACTTTCTCAAGGCATTGGTTTGGCCACTGTGGGCTGGACAGAACTTTGATCTGGCCCTACAGGACCCTTTTGATGCTCATTCATTTCTACGCAGTTACTTGTTTACAGTAGTGGGTGTCTGTGTGTTTGTCATGATGAAAGAACCCAACCCATATATATTCCATCCCGACTGAGTTTAAAACTGTTTATTTAGGGGACATTACAAATCAAAGGCATTTTCCAGGTCACAGAACTCCAGGAACTGCATGGAGCCCATAGGTGTGGGAGGAAGGAAGCTGAGAGCAAAGGTTTTGTGGGGTGTGTGATGGTGGTAGCAAGCTGGAAAGAAAAATGACCTGTAACTCCTCTCTGTCATTACTTTACTCACAAGAAGTGACTCCCAAACTTCATGGTCATTCAATTCCCTTGTGGGCTAAGCTACATGTTACACAGAATAGCAAAAATGTCTCAGGGGACATTTTCCAGAGGTCTTTTTTGTCCTCACCCTTCCTAGAAAAAGGACACTTGCCAGAATTTTCTCTGACTATTCTCCACAGATCCATGGTGTGCTCTTGCGGCGCCCGGCATCTCCCCTTTCTACCAAACCCAACTCCAAGACCTTGTGGGGCATGCAGAAGGGTGCCAAGCTGCCAACACAACAAAACTTTAAGGAAGAAGCTGCTCTGCTGGGGAAGCCCATGGTCACCCCTGCCCCCAGGGAATTTTGCACAATTCCTTATTTTTCTGGAAAAGTGCAGGGAAATGCCCTTTCTCAGCACACACTATTTCTGTGCCCACAGAAAGAGTGGGAAGGTGTTTTTGCACTACTGTGTCACATATAATGGCTACCAACTTTCCTTTGGTGATTTTTTAGACGAATATTGAAAAGCTGGTAACCTTGAGTAAAGAATGAGCAGAGGAGAGAGGCCATGCAACCCCTTTCCTGCCCCAGCAATTTTTCTCCCGGTTGGGAGGTGGTGTGAAGGCGAGTGGGTGGGGTGGGGGAGACACGTGTATGGGGGAGATGCCTGGTAGGACTTCCTTCTTTCTGCAACATCCCTGAGCTGTTCCCAATTGTCTAGTCTTGTGGCTGGTTGGCATTTCAGAAAAGAGCCATCTGAGGAGCTGTTCCGAGAAAGCTGGGGTAATGGCCAGTTGGGGCCTCTGCTCTTGAACTGGAAAGGGTCGCTGAAGGAACGCGGTGGCAAGAGCAAGAAGATTCCTCTGCTGGCCGATCCTTTTGCTGCCCAGTGTTCTCCCTTCTTCCCCTTCCCCTCCCCCATCCCACTTCCGGCCCATTGCAACCTCCATTTCTATGCACGGTTCGGCCAGGTGGCCAAAGCGGAGCAACAGGAGCGAGAATGCCTTGGCCCTTCCATCTGTGCAAGCAAGCGGGTGGTGCAATGGCAGCAGAGCAGCAAGCGCCAGCCATCGGAATCCCTTGAAGACGCCGGCAGGGGCAGCGGAGGGCTCTTTCGTCAGCACCCAGAGCAGGCGACGTTGGCGCAGATCTCACAAGTCTCCGGGTCGCCGGCGATATCACCTGAGGCCGAGAAAGACAAAGAATCCTGAGGCGGAGCACTTGAGAGTCAAGAAGCCCGAGAGCAGCTCCAAGGCGCTGCAGAGTCGTCCCTCGGGAGGTCCTGCCTTCATTGACCTGCTTGTCCAAAGTCCAGCAGCCCTGAGACATCCGAAAGCACAAGGAGGACCTCGCCGTGTTTCCCTGGAGGTAAGTCTCACCCCCACCAGAATTGCCGTCACATTCTCAGAAGCAGGAGGAGAGTGACTCTGAGCTCAGTTTGGGCATTTTGGAATGTATAGACAAGTTTACAAGATCTAGTGCTTGACCATACAAAGAAAGCTTGCACTGAGAAAAGGAGGAACGGTTTTTGTTAAAGCAGTTCTTTCTGTGATTTGCAAATTTTCAAGCCGCTTCATTCCACACGGATGGGACTCTTTCTAGGGATTCACAAGGATTTTTTCCACCGGTGCAAGGGTGAATAATTGTGACATAGTGTCGGTGGACTTGTTGCGAATTGGAGAAAAGACCTAGCCATGGCAAAATCTACAGGTTGAAGTCATAGAAATCTGAATTTATTTGCATCCATTATGGATTTTTCTGACCTCTGTAGTTCTAGACCAGCCTATTTCCCGACAGACTAGCTTTTCTTTTGCAGAGATTTGTTTGTTGGACAGATTGTTCAATTGATCGATTGATCAATAGATAGATAGATAGATATGGCAGATCATGATTGGTTGACTGATGGACTGGTATAGCAGATCAATTCAAATTATGTGAATCTTCTCCTCAGCAATTTATCACCATATCTATTCTTTGTAAGAATCAGAGCAGAACAAAAACAGGTGCTTGTGTTTTACAGGTCTCCTGAAAATATTATATAGTCAGTTCTGAGGGAGGGAAACCTTTTCTTGTGAAATTGAAGGAAAAAAAAGTTTTGTGTAGGGATGCAATTTGATTTTATTTATATTTGCAAACATGTCCCTAAGCAGCAGGAGGGGAACCAAGTTCTCCGAAAATGTCCACAATTCCAGAGCCTGCCCTTGCAGATGAACAATATTCACCCTTCGGATAAGGTGCATTTTAATATGCCTCCAAATATTGTGCAGGTTGGGTACACCTTTTTGGTGTGCTTCTAAAAAAATGCAGAATTGACAACATGCATCAGAGGTAAGCAAAAGAAAAAGAAAAGAAAAAAAGTGATTTGGGAACATTTTACCTCCCAAACACCTATTTTTGTGCTAGCTTATTTGAACCTGGAAATGTGTCACACATAAGACACTCTTATTAGATCTTGTTAGACCTAATGAGATCTAAAAGACAGGATATGAGAAACTACTCCAGGTGTTGGAATCTGTCCCAAGGAATGGGAATTCTTGCACATTTCAACGAAATTGCATGGAAGACTGCAACAGAATTAGAAGAACGTCCAAGATTGTTCCAATGGAGCAGTTGCTGCTAAGCAAGACAGAATATTGAGCTTCTACATTTTCATGTATGCTAATAGAGTCAAATGTATGCAGTAATGAAAATCATTTGTGTCTAAGCTCAAAGTTGATCTAAAGAGGCATTAAAAGGTGAAGCTTGGAAGAAGGCAGAGTGGTTTAAGAGGAGGGAGGCAGGGTGCTTGGGCAGGAATGGAAAGGCAGTTTCCCTTCCTCTCCTCTAGAATGCGTGCTTACAATTCCTTCTTCCAATAAACAGTTGGTGTTGATCATTAATTGAAAACATCAAATTCCCTTGGTGCTTTAGAGCAGGTGGCAATTCTTGGCTTTCCACCACAGGTCATTCAGAGGAGGAGAGGCAAAGCATAGAAAGGAGCACAACATCTTGCAGTGGCTGTGTGGGAAAGAAAGTTCTTTTCCTGCATCTGGATCATAGCTTCTTGCATATGACCAAGCGGCTTCCAGCCCGAGCAGCCAGCTTAATGCTGCAATACATTTCCCAGTTGCCAAGGTGGCCTTCTTCAATCAGGTGCCCCCCCAGGGATTTTGGACTTCAGCTTCCATCAGCCCCAGCCAGCATGGTCAATGCTCAGTTCCTGGGAGTGATATTTCAAAACATCTGGAGGTCACCAGGTTGAGGGAGTTTGGATTAAGGTAGTTCGGAACTAATTCCAACTTTCCTCTTTGCTCCAACCATAAAGGCCAGAGACCAGGGATAGATCCTAGGCAGTGAAAAGATTCAGAGCCCAGGTCGTAGGATACAGATTTTAATAAAATGTGCACATGCTAATTTATGTCTGTCTGCGCAAATGGAATTTGACTAGCATCTCTTAGAATTTCACTATAATGTACTTCAAGATGAGAGTTGGTAAGGCCGACCCATTAATTTCTCATCCAAATCAACTCATATCATCCCATATCAGCAGTTTCTCTTCAGTGAGAACTGATTTGCAATTTCTTTCCCGTCCCTTCCCCCATGTCTCACCCCCACCCACTTTTCCTTTTCTTTTCTTCCTGGGGAAAATTGACCCCTACCTTTTGCAATTGAGCTTAGACAAGAAGCTTCCATGAATACCAGAGAAAAGGTTTTCTAATATCAGCTGCCATGCAGGAGGTGGGATCTTTTTTTGGGGGGGGGGGGCTGGTCATTCATTTTGGAAGGGCAGGTGATCTCCTTTAATCCCCCCCTCCCCCACGGCAATTAAGCTAAGAATAAATGCTTCCATCGGCATCAGTGGATACTTCGCAAAATAGATCCATGGCCCTGGGAAGTAGATTTGACGTGGGCCTAGCAATGTCTCTACGAACTGCTCTTAGGCAAGACACCTCCAGGTTCGGGTCACTTACTTAATTCTCGGATCAGGCTTTCTGCTCCGGGGGAGGCACAGAGAGGTGCAAACTCAGCAGGAAGCTTTGGATGAGAACACACCGGCACCGAGGTGCTGCTGCGCATGCGCGGGTGCATGGCGGAGGCGCCTTGGAGGTTCTTCAGTTGCTTCACCAACTCCAGAGGAAATGAGTAGTCTCCCACCTGCACAGGAACAAAAACCCGATATAGCCAGGATTGGCCTTCTCGTGCCAGCACCAAATATGGGCAAAGTGGCCAAGAAGACCTCTTTGCCTATCACCAACCTGGTCTATTTTCTCACATGGAGGCAACAGGTGGAGCTCTGGGCCTCATTTACGTCCAGATG
The DNA here is from genome assembly GCF_004798865.1 of Varanus komodoensis. Lineage (NCBI taxonomy): Eukaryota > Metazoa > Chordata > Lepidosauria > Squamata > Varanidae > Varanus > Varanus komodoensis. The sequence continues at coordinate 296,770 of NW_025336360.1, read as the reverse complement.
GACCTTTGCAAGGGCTGCGTAAGTCCTAGCCCAGAGATGGGCAGGGTGCTAGGTCATTAAAGTTTAGCTACTACTGTGCTGAAAACATCGCAATACTGGTCTTCATCCTGTTTGAGTTCCAGAGTGGTGTACAATGTACGACAAGAACAAGAGCAGCATTGATGTCACGGCCTTCTGAATTCAGAGGATTGCAGGCATCTGATGGCGTGTGGAGACCAAGATCATTGCTGCACTTCCCTCACTCTCCAAAACATTTAGATCAGCCTTTCCCAGCCTTGTGGCTTCCAGACACGTAAGGATTATAACACCCAGAATTCCTAGTCAGTGGCCCTGCTGGGTGGGAATTCTGGAGGCTGAGGTCCAAATGCCTCTGAAGGTCACCCGGTTGGGGGAGGCTGATTTAGATGACCAGCTTGGACCATCTAAATGTTGTTTACTGCTCAAGAGAAGGAAAGGCTGAGGCACTACCAGACTCTGGGAAAACAGAGGTGCCTTAATCCTTCCTTCCCCACCCCTTGGAATGCCAGCACCCATGCCAGCTTCAAGGACGATCTTCCATCTTTGAAGCCCAGTTGGCATAGAAAGAACTGCTGGTGGGGGGGGGGGGAGGGTGGAAAGTGTCCCCCTCATGTTGAGTCCCAGTTCCAACCATAGAGTGTTTTTCTGGGGTTCCATCAGAGACTCTGCCCCATCCTACACTCCCATCCCCAGACCATTTCAAGAGGCATCTAGGAGGTTCTTCAGTCGTTTCACCAACTCAAAGCTAGTCTTCCACCTGCACAGAATTGAGAATTGAGCCCTACAACACAATTACAACAATGTGAGTAACAACCACAGTTCTAAAAGGTAGGCTGTGATCTGAACAGGTTTGGGGGTGATTGAAAATAAAAATAATGAAGACATGTGTTTGTCTCACACCTCAAAGATTCCATGTGCCAAGTCGATCTCTTTGGAGAGGCATTCCATAATAGGGATACCACTCCCAAGAAAGCCCCCTACTTTTTAGGTCCACTAAGTATATGCAGAAGGTCCTAGCAGAAGATCTTAGATCATGGGCATGGTGCTCCTTCAGTTTTTTAGCTCCCAAGCCATTAGCAGTTTTATATGTGAGTATTAGCCCTTTGAATTTGTCTCAGAAATGAATGGGCAGCCAGTGTGATGTTTTTTTCAATTGGTGTAATGTGTATGCATCAGTTGGGATGCACCCATCAAAAATCTGGCAGTGCTGCGCTGCGCTAATTGAAGCTTTTGAGCAGACTCCAGTCATAGTCCAACATATGTGGCAGGGATCCAACCAGAGCATAGGCCAATATGGCAAATTAGCTTGGCTGTAAAGCATGTGTTTTGCATGCCGAATGCCCCATTCAGTCTCAAGCAGCTTTGCAGAAGAATATGGCGAGACCCTGAAGACCTAGGCAGAGCACAGAGTAGGGTGAGCAAAGCTTTGTAGGGCCATATTTACCCATGGGAAGGGCTCAGTTTGCATGCCAAATTCTTGGGTTTAGCCTCTTGTAGTTTTCACTCAAAAAGGGCTCAAGCAGCATGGAAAGACCACATCTTTCTTCAGCCTCTGGAGAGCCGTGGTCATTCTGAGTGGGCAGCACTGGGCTAGAGCTGGGTAGAGAGCTTCACCCCAAATGCTGTCCACACACGGTCCCAGTCTGGGTCCCCTTTTCTCTGGCAGCACCCTATTTCCTTCAGCTACCAGCTAGAGATGCTGCCCTAGCTTGTGCGCAGTGCCCCCTCCGTTCCAAAACCTGAAATGCCGCTCCGAAGACTTGTCTTCTGCCAGACCCGCCACTGGGATGCACCCCTTCTCCAGAGCATAGGAAGCCACCCTTAACTCTGGAAAAGACAACATGCTCAGGAATTGCATGTGGCACCTTTCCCAGAAAGTATCGTTTGCCTGGAAGAGTTCTTGTGTGGGAAAAGTGCAGGAGCCGAGTGCTGCACTGAAAGCCGTAGCTGGGATGCCGGGTGCTGCCTTGTGCTGGATCACACTGGTCTGCCATGCTAGAGAGGCTTGCGGTTGAACCAACAGCCTCCTCTGCGCAGAGCAGATTCTCTGGTACACCATGAACGCACGTCCCTTAAGGCAGGGGTGAACAAAGCTGGGGCCAAGGGGCAGGGCCGCCTTAGCAGCATGATGGGCCCCGGGCAAAGCAGTGTCCTGGGGCCCCTGCGACAGCTACAACTACGGTTAATGTTGGACGCTTGCTGATTTTCCAAGGATTAACACACACAGATGAGTATGGGGCCCACTGGCAAGTGCCCATCAGGCCCGTGCGTTCAGACGGCCCTGCCAAGGGGCAGCCCAAGGATTCACATGGGGCTGGCCCACATGCATCTGGAGATGGGCAGAGCTGAATGAGACCCTCTCTCCATCTCCACCAGAGCTGTCTACAGCTAGGTGGATCACTCACCGCCCGTGTCGGCTGGGGCTTGCAGGCCCAAACACCCGGAGAACACCGTGGTGTACCTGGGGATTTCTCTGACGTCTGAGGGGATTCAGGCAGGGGTCCTTTGCAGCCATACTTCTAGAGAGGGATTGAACCTCAGGGCTTCTGCATGCGAAGCATCTCCTGTGAGGGCCCCTGCCCTAGAGATGTAGGGTTAGAAGATGAAGCTCCTGGGAAGATGCCAGGGCTCTTACCTTGACTGAGACCCCATCGGAGAGGCATGCAAGCGCACACAAGCAGAGTGTCACGGCAACGCAGGTGTTCATGGTGAGTTACGCTCTGGATCTCACTAGGAATGTCAGGTCCTGGGATCCTTTGCTAGACAGCAACGAAGCTGGATTTTTAAAGACTGCTTCTCGTTACTGTGTAACCAGGTGTCGTGGCACTGACTGGGACGGTTTATAGGCCCTTTGGCAGATTGTAAATTGATAACCCAATTGACTGAGTGACAGCCCAGGGGAAAAACGGCTCCACCAAACAGTTATCGACGTCCTTGTGATTTTACAATGGCTCATCAAAAAGGTGTTGTTTATGAGTGCCACTCGCTATATCCCAGCTGGGATGGGTCTAATGGCAGGTGGCTGATGAATCAGCCCAACACCCAAGGACCAGGAGACCCCTCCAGGCCTGGCTCCATGAGCTGCGGCCCCATCCCTGCTCGCATAGGCAGGCTGGTTGGCATGGATGGCCCTGAAGAGGAACAGGATTCCCGGGGAGCCTGCATCTCTGAACATCTCATTTACGCCGCGCCAGAGACGCGGGCCTGTGGCCACTCTGCTCTCAGCAGTTGGTTACAGGAGTATGTGCTGCGCAAGCTCTGCGTACACCTCTTGTACGACAGTGTCAGAGATATTTGGAGTGGGATGGTGCAAATTGGTGTCCTGCCACAGCAGCGGGTTGGACCCAACAGCCCTCATGGCCCCTTCCAGCTCTACTATTCTATGATTCGCCACCTATCAAACAACAGGTACCACCTTCTTATGAAATAACCCTATATTGCATATTTAATAGTGTGACAGCACTGAACACAGAATTTTGACAGCTGTCGAAGCTCAGGTTTCCTTTAAAATTGGGGTAATCCCTGGGTTTTGGCAGGGACGTATGCATATACATATCCATATGTCCCTGTGGAAGGGATGATTAGCCCAGTCCAGAAAAGTAGAATAATAGATAGAGTGAAATAGAAAGAGGTCTGGGTTTGGCTCCCAGCTGTCAAAATGCCATGGCTTGCACATTTCCACCTCCCTGAAAATGTAGACTTTCTGGAAAGGGTGGGAAATAATACATGTAAAAACGTGCTAAGTCGCTAATGACGCCTGATTCTGGGTGTGCAAAACTGGGATATTTCTTTTTATTTATTTGTTTATTTAAAGTTTTTATATCCTGCCCTTTACAGTATCTCAGGGTATCACCTACTGTGGAAATTTTTGTTCTTGTTTTGTAGTATTAGTAGAGCTTCATCTGAAAGATAGTAATGCACAATAGGAAGGGTTGCAATGCTAAAACAATGCCTAAATCCAGAGGGCAAAATGCAAGGGGCAAAACCAACTGCTTGAACAATAAAGCTCCAGGACAGTGGGTTTTGCTCCCTTCCATGAGCTTCGCTAACTTTTCCAGAAGCAAGGGTTTCCACTCGTTTGGGAGCGCTTTTCCTGAGTGTGATTGGTCCATTGTCCAAACACCTCCTCCCACAAGTATAAGGGCACAATAGGATATTCCCCAATCATTCCAAAAGCCATATAACAAAACCACCCTAAACCCATGTGCCCCAAAGATCAATCAAGTTCCCCTTACACACAATGATAAGAATGTCTAAGAGCATAACAACTTTCTCTGAGAATATACACGTAACAACCCCTTCTTCCCTCCTTTTACACATTTATAGTCCTCATTTTTCTTGTGGACACGGCCCTGTTTGACGCAGCTCCCATCCCTGTATCAGCAGAAAGAGGAAGTGGCTCGTATCTGAATGACACAAGGCTTGATGCTTGGCTGCTACAATCCTGGCTACACCTTTGCTTTTGTGAACACAGAAGAAAAAATGAGATACTCTTACTATAATAGCTCTCCTCAAGGAGCTTGGGGAACTCTCTGCTCCAGAATATCCAAGGTGGGACTGCTACAAAATGGTGCAGGTAACCCCAAAGCATAACTCAGCCTTCCCCAACCTGACCGTCTACCAGTGTTTTGACAACAAATCCCATAATCCCTGCCCATGGATCATGTTCACTGGAGCTGATGGGGAGTTGTAGGCCAAAACATTGGGAGGGATTTTGGATGCCGAAGCTGCCCCAACAGAAGGTAGGCATGTCATGACTGGAGCCAGACTAGATGGCTCAGGAGGTCCCTTCTGACTCACTCCGTTTCTATAAGGAAAGCCTTCCATGAGGGTGCCCCTCCAGAACTGGATGACAGGGTGAATGGCCAGATCCAGCAAGTCTCTCTTCCTGTTCCTATTCTTATGGCTATTTATTTACTTCATTTTGTACTACCCAATAGCTGAAACTCTTTGGGTGGTTTGCATTTAAAACCATTTAAAAACATAAAATGCAGTATATAAATATTTAAATGGATAAAACTTCAGTATAAAAGAGAAATAAAAACTAGAGCAAGAACTAGCAGCTGCACAAAGATTTAAAATTAAATCTTAAAATAGACTGAAACGAAAATTCCTGGAAAACAAGGCCTTCACTGTATCTTTGCCTGTGGGGAGGTATAGAAACAACAACAACAACAACTTGTGCAGATTGTGTGTAGTGGAACCATAGTGTGGCATAACTCACAAGACTAAACGGATGACAGGTATATCATTGTATTGAAAGATTCTATCTTGCAACCAGCAAGGCCGTGGTAAGTTTTGAGATAAAATTGGCCGCTGTAACATTCCCTATAGCTACTCCCTGAAAAAAGAGTCCTAAATCCCCCAAAAGGCAGTTGTCAACAAAGCAAGTCAAGAAGTCCTTGGTTCCCCCAGGAGCAAGTCTTTTGCCAAGCTGCTGCATCTGAACTTCCCACTCCAGATGGGCCAGCCTCAAATGCTTTGCCTTACAGCAGGGACCAGTCCCAGCAATATCTTGTTCCTGCGAAACCATCCTCTGCTCAATCTGTAGGCTAATCTCGGAGAGAACAGCACATTTGAGAAGGGTGGGGCAGAGAGGGTCAACATCCTGCTAATCAAAAAGTGCTGGTGCTGAGCCCCTGCACTCCCTGCCTCAGCTACACCACCATGTGCAGGCTCCTTCTAACCTGAATCCAAAAGTTGCTCCAGGTCAATTTACAGCTGAAGGGGAAATACACCTGGGAAGGGCTTCGAGGTAGATGGCACTAAACCCACTTCAGGAATGACTATTAGTGTAATATTTTAACCCGGGTGAAGGGCACCAAAAGCCAAACTAGTGCAAGTTTTGCTTTATCAGCCATAAGGGCAGACCATAAACATGATGAAAGAAAAACAGAGATGTTTCAGGTTGTGACTACCTGTGATGAGAGGAAAGCGTCTCTCTGTCCGCCCACAAAACTCACTCTGTTTCTCATGTAAACCATGAGAAATGTGGTGGGAAAGGAACAGCCGTTCAGAATAGAGAAGGGACGCTTTCGTGTGGCCAGACCTGAATGCTTGGAAGATGTTCTCAGGCAGCCTATAAAGCAGGGTCCTCAAACCTTTTCTACAGGGGGCCAGTTTAAAGGTGCCGGCAGTGGGCGCAACCCGCCAAGGCAGTGCCAGCGGGGAGCTGGGCCAGTGAGGGGGGCGGAGGGGTGCGCACGGTGAAGCAGGGGCAGAGGCCCACGAGGCACGGTACTGGCTTGCTTGCGCGGAGATAATTTTCTCAGACAGTCCAAAACAATCTGCGCGAGCAAGCGGCTGGGTGCGCGCCCACCTGCACGCTTGCGCATAGTCCAAAACCTCTCAGGTGGACCAGATAAATGGGCATGGTGGGCTGGATTCGGCCCACAGTCCATAGTTTGAGGACCCATGCTATAAAGTGTAAATAAACAAGACTCACAAGGGGAGATAATCATGCTAGGGAAAGTCTAAGGCAGAAGAAGGAAAGGGAAATGAACTATGAGATGGAACTTGTGTTTGCAAGAACTGAGCAGGGCTGCCAAGGACAGGACAAAGGGCAAGGATTCAGAGGGCACCAACGTTGATCTGGGGAGTGGAAACAAGCCCACGAGGAGATTGAAGGAACTGGGCATGTCTAACCTTGAGAAGAAAAGATGGAGGGGAGATAGGGTAGCTCTCTTCAAGCCCTTGAAAGATGGTCCCCAAAAGGAAGGCCAGGATCTCTTCTCGGTCAAACCAGAGTGCCGGACATGGAACAACAGGCTCAAGTACAGGAAGTCAGGTTTCAGTTGGACATCAGGAAGAACTTCTTGACTATTAAAGCTGTAGAGCAATAGAACCCATGGCCTGTGGAGGTGGTGGGCTCTCTCACCCTGGAGGCATTCAAGATGCAGCTGCACAGCCCTTTGGGAAGGACAGTTTAACGGGGAATCCTGCACTGGGCAGGGTGTATGACCTGAGGGCCTTCTCGGCCCCTTCCAACTCTACTACAGCTGATAGTACAACGGTACAACAGTAAGATAGTACAATTCTGTCATTGAGAGGGCGTTCATTCCTGGAGCCGCCATAAGTCAGATATGACTTGACAGCATGTCATAATAAACAAACACAGAGTGAGGACAATCCTTTCAGAGTATGAACACACATGAGAAGTACTATAGAGATTAAAACACACCCAGTGCTCTTGTCCACCTTGCAGCGATTAGATAAGCTCAACAACTTCACACACATGGCTGACCAAGCACCCTGTGAATGAGGCTGAAAATGGAAGCATCTTTCATTGCGGAAGCACTTTTGGGAAACTGGGGGGTTTCTCTTGGCATGACTCTAACCCCGCCTCTTCCTAGGAGGCAGACATGATGCTGATCTCACTCACCTGCATTGTGTTCTGGGGAGTTTCCCAGGCATGCATGAGCAGCCGGCTGTTTTGGTGGGAATGGCAGCTCTGTGTTTGCGGATGATGGGGAGTTGGCTGACCCAGCCTGGGCTGAGAGCTTGAACTCTGATAACGGAGTGGTTCTTGTAACAGACGGGCCTCCACCTGCAGCCCCATTTCTCAGTACCAGTCTGAGCCTGCTCTGGATGTCAGTCGGTCAAGGGTAGCTATGGGGTCCAGGCCACCTGCCCGTGGGAACGAAGAAGAAAAAGAACAACAACGTCAGGAGGGAGGGGATTTGGAGATGAGTAGTCTCTCGGGTGGAGAACTCCAACCTCCGGAGGAGATGGCCCCAAAGGCCCCTCGTTACAGCCCCAAGCTGGACCAAGTAGGGGTTCAGAGTGGAGAACGCAGGTGCTCTCGGTTCCACAGTGCCCCTCCTTCCTGAGACAGGCCCAGAAGGGCTCATAAGCAAAGCTTTAGGTAAAGGGGGGCAGAGAGGGTTCAACTTCTCACTTTGTGTATATTCAGAGGCTTCTGTGTAGAATAAAGATGCTTACAAGAAGTGCTGGAGAGTCTGGCTTGCTGGGGAGGGAATACCTGGCTCACAGCATAGTCCACCAAAGCCATGTGTTAGCACAAAACTAAAATATGTATGAAAAACATAGCTGTGCTAGAACCCTGCTAATGGGGAGACACAGTTGAGAATTTCTCTCCTTGGGGACATTCACTGGGCTGTTCTACCCCCATTTCTCTGCTCACAAACAGAATGGAGAATTTCCAGTAACTAATCACAAAAATCCTGAATTGCCAATTTTATCTCAGTTGTCAATGTTCGCTCAATAGCCAAGAATTTGCTTCTATCCACACCCTCCCAGACTATTCAGGTTAAAGTTCTAGAGAATGTTGAGGCTTGTATACCCCTCAAAACAACAGAAACTAGTTCACATGAACACAAGTAGGGGAAGCTAGAGTGTTTGGGGATTAAGACCCGTTTGAAGCAAATTCTCTGTCCACCTTTCAGCCCTGCCCACATGCTGATACACATTTCACACTTTCCCTGGCCTTTCTACATCCCTGAAAAGGTGAACAAGTTCCATCCCTTTTCCAGGGAAAAGGAATTTTCACAGGGAAGTGTCAAAAGCAAGGTCTCCTTAAAAAAGATGCTGATTGAACAATGGGATATTTCTGACTGGAATATAAATAACCCCAAACTGCAGTCAAAAGCACTTAAATTTAAAAAGATTCAGAGTTTTGACAGCAAGATGTCAAAGCTGTCAAAATTCCTTTTTTCTACAAAAAGTGGGGATGAACTTTTGAAATTTCCAAGGACCTAGAAGTTTGGGAAAGCATTAAAAATGTGCAGCAATTTGTGGATTAGCTGCATGGGAATCGGGAAAGTGAGACTCTTGCTATGAGTGGGGTATACGTTCCAAATTGCCCCGCTTTTGCAGCAAAGACCACTCATGCCTTCGGTTTCTCCCGACTACTTGTCTTTTTCCAAAGGTCTACAATTATCATGAAAACAGAGAAACAGAGCAGGTCAGAAGGGGTCTCCCGGGCCATCTAGTCTGACCCCCGGCTCCAGCCAGCTCCACTCATGACATGCCCACCATGTGCATGCCAAAGGAATAATTATAATAATTCTGTAAATGCATGAAAATGCACATTGATCTTGGTGTATAACTTCCTTCCAGTTATTATTTTTATATGAAACTTTCCTGAAGCATATTCATTTTTAAATGCAACTTTTCTCTAGCTTTTCTGTACACTGCTTTCAAATTTGTAAAATACAAGGAAGTCTGAAGGGTAACTTCTCTCTAAACTGCATGTTAGGCCAGGGAATGTGTTGCTATTAGGTTGGTTCAGATAAAAATGCAGGTGGATTGAAAACAGTATGAGAGGACAGTGTTTGGATAAGTTTTGAATGAAACTAAAGGGGTATCAATCAATCCATTATTCAGTCATTGACCAGCCAATAGAAACTAAAGGGATGTATTTTGGATAACCCAAAAAACTAAAGGGTATCAACAGTCCCTGGGGAGAATTCATAAAAAGTGTGACACCAATATTATGCTATGCCAATCATCTTACAAGGAGAGCAAACACAATGTTACATCAGGTTGGAGATGTAATCAGAAAGAGGCATATATTCATATGTGGTGGTATTGGATTATTACAGTTTTAGAACAAGATCTCCTTAGAAATTATAAATATTACATGTGAAATTCTGTACATTACATCAGCCTCAGCTTTGTTAATGAAATGGTATAAGCAAAAAGCAAAGGTGACCCCTAAGCAATTAATTCTATTCATATGGATTGCAGCTTTGCAGGGTATTAGCTGAAAACTGAAAAAAAAGGAGAATTCCAAATTCTTGCTACACAGAGCTGTAAAAAATAACCGTGTGTGTGGGGGGGGGGGGGGGAATCACATACCTACCGAAATTTGCTAAAGGCAAAGACAACATCAAATAGCTGTTTTCTATAAAGGAAGGCATGATTTTTTTCATACACAAATCAGAGTCATAAATATTTATCAAAGCCTTTCCTCGGTTCATGAGAAAGAGACTAAGAGTGCATCTGTGGTGGGCGGTTGTTATCTGGCTGTCGTAGGAAAAGGGGGGCTCCCTTCTCAACTTCAGAAAAGGCTTGCAAGGTCACACGGGGGACCCACCCTCCCATCTGGCACATTTCTCCCCAAACTGGCTGGAGGTCTGAAGATGGAAGGCCATCTTTGGGACAGATGCTGCGGGGGTCCCGGGGAAAGGGGAAAGGGGGAACCAGGTGCCACCGGCTTCCCCCAAACCAAGATGGCCTTTCTGCCCCTCCTCCTCACCTCAGTGTTTCTGAGCATGGGAGGAGCATGGGAGAGGAGGACCGTTCCAGTGGATGCTTGTGCCTTCCAACTTCAGAAGTTTATGGGCAACCACACAGGATGTGTGACAAAACCTATGGCCCCCGGACAGTGTCTGAGTGGCCATAGGATTTCCTTTGGATTCCCAGACCTGAGGTTCAAGGTTGACCTCCAATGTTGGAACTGGACATTGGAGCTCTGACACTGACCTGTATCTCCTTGCAGCCCACATGGCGAAACACCACAGCAGCCGCTCTCCAAGGTCAAGAAGAGATGCTACAGTGGGGTGGGAAGGTGTTTTGGTGAGTGGGAAGGAAAGGAGGCTGAAGAGGCCAAAATATGAGGCACCCTGAAGCCATGCATCCTCTTTCCCTCCTGCTCCAGGATGTTCTAGCTAGATAGGCACAAAAGTCAGTCCAGCAAAATGTAGGGAGAATGCTGAGACAAGCTGAATACGAATCAACCATGTGATGTGGCTGCAAAAAAGGCCAATGCTATTTTGGGTTGATCATTCATAGAAGGATCACTTCCCGGATCACTTTTACTCAGCACTGGTTAGGCCTCCTCTGGAGTCCTGCGTCCCGTTCTGGGCACCACAGTCGAAGAAAGATGCAGACAAGCAGGAGGGCCATTCAGAGGAAGGATGATCCAGAGACTGGAGGTAAAGTCCTCTGAGGAGAGATTGGAAGAGCTGTGTATGTTTAGCCCACATAAGACAAGACTTATCTTATCTGTCTTATCTGAGAGCCAGTGTGGTGTCGTGGTTAAGAGCGTGGAACTGGGACTCAGGTGATCCGGGTTCGAGTCCCCACTCGGCCATGGAGCCAACTGGGTGACTTTGGGCCAGTCACAGACTCTCAGCCCAACCTACCTCACGGGGTTGTTGTTGTGGGGATAAGATGGAGGAGGAGCATGATGTATGCTGCCTTGAGCCCTTTGTAGGAAAAAGGAAGGATATACATCGGGGGAAAAAAGACTGAGGGGAGATATGATAGCACTCTTCAAGTACTTGAAAGGTTGTCACGAAGAGGAAGGACAGGATGTCTTCTCAATCATCCCAGAGTGCAGGGCACAGAATAACTGGCTCAAGGTACAGGAATCAAGATTCTGGCTGAACATTGGGAAGCACTTCCTGACTTTTAGAGCAGTACAACAATGGGATCAATGACCTCAGGAAGTTGTGGGCTCTCCCACACTGGAGGCATTCAAGAAACACCTGGACAGCCATCTGAGAGGGTTGCTTTAGCTTGGAGTCCTGCACTGAACTGGGGCTTGGACCCAATGGCCTCTTGACCCCTTCCAATTCTAGTATTCCATGATTCACTGACCCGCACTATCCCTTCTGTTCTCTACTGGATGACCAACAGATTCCATGTTTGGGGTCTCTGAGGCCATCCCAATTGGGGTGTGGCCTAAATGCAACTTGCTTTTATTGAGAACAATGAAGAAGCCCATACATTCCACTCACAGTATGGACAAGAAGCCAGTGGATTCCACTCACAGTTTTCCCTGGAATGTTACGGGAAGATGTGAATGCCCCACACTAGATTAAATGTCACGTCATGAGAAGGCAAGACTCCCCGGGGAAGGTAATCATGCTAGGGAAAGTTACGGGCCAAAGAAGAGGATGACCAAATATTGATGGACTGACTTTACATCCTGGAGTTGACAAGAGCCGAGCAGGGCTATCAAGGGCAGGGCATTTTGAGGGCTTTCATTCACAGGGCCACCATAACCTGGAGATTACTCGATGACACATAACAACAAAGATTGAAACTAGGCAACAACTAGATTCAAATTCAATGCATTTTTTTTAACCTTCTGTATATTTGGAAAATGCAGGCATAATAAAATTTCCTGATCCATATCTCCAACAAATATGTCCTTCGAGATCATAAATGTTTATAAAGTTGATAAAGATGTCCTTGAAGAGATGAGTAATGCCCTTTAGACGATGAGCCCATGATGTGGTGTTGAAATTGCATCTCACAGTAGCTGTCACTCAGCACTACAACACACTAACTAGGATTTAAACAGCTCTTCGCCAAAACTAGAGCTATCTGCGTTATATAACTGGTTCTCTTCTCCATGTTCAGAACCAGGGACCCTGTTTCTGATTTCAAAAGTTGTTTTTAGCAGACTCCTACAAATGTTATTTGCCCTGTTATTCTATTCTGCTTCAGCCAGTGCCCAAATTCTTCCCCCTTAAAAAAGACACTGCTGAACTTCTCTCTTTCGTGGAAGCAACCGTGCTCTCTATCCCTAACTTGTCTTTTCAGGGACTGTCTAAAGCATTATTAGAACCAAGGGAGCTTTTTGGCCAAGGCGTGTGTCCATACAGCTGTGGGTTTGCTGAAGATTTCTGCTACTGTTTTCCAGAAAGGATGGACCTCATCAGGCAGTCTTCCCACTGGTTGAGGGAAAGTACAAGAAGGGGCCCACTGCTGTTCTGCCCCCCTGCCATCGCATCTGGCACATTGAATTGTGGAGGCAGAAGACTGGGAAGTCCATGGAGGCTCGTCCAAAGCATCTCCTTGGACAACTGGTCTGCTGGGCTGCAAGGACGGGTGTCAAGCTCTAACCAGTATTGGCCAGTATTCAGGACCAGAAAGGACTCCGAAGTCCTAGTTCTGTCTCAGTTGCCTAAGCACAGAATACAAGAACAAAGGAGTTTAAAGGTGAGAAATGAGACAATAGGAAAGTCATTTTGAACTGATAAGCTATAATAGAACCCCAGGTTCTCACAGCCACTGATGGAGTCTGAGATGAAGCTAAGCTGAAAAAAGATCTTGGGGCATGAGTCAGCCTCTGAGAAACGGTTAACCCAGCGTGCAGCAAGTGCAAAATGGGTTAATTCCATGGTAAATGAGGGATTGGAAAGAATTTAGAAAAGAAGTACCTTAGAAGAGAGAGGTCACTAGTGTATAAAACTATGCGTGAAATGAAGAGAGTGGATCCGGAGAAATTTTTACCCCTGTGTCACTAGCATTAGAACTAGGGATGGCCATGTCTGTGAGATTAGCTTTCTCCTGCAAAATTTGTTTTCCCCTACATTCGGTTGATAAACATCTCATGTTCTTCCTCTTCTGAATGTGAAATTAGCCAAATTTGGTAAAGTCTTGCAAGCCCAAACTGAAACTAAATTCTCACCCCGGCTGCACCAGCCAAATTCAGTGGATGCAGCCATTCCCAGAAAGGGGGGAACTTGGAGGTACTTGCCCACTGAAACAAGAGCGAGTCTTTTCAAAAAAGAAACAATAACCCAGATTCAGCACTAACGCACTTGAAGGTTAACATTCACAAAGGAGCACCCCAAATATGAATAGCAAACTCATCCTCTGAGTTGCAGCCTGTGCAGAGCCAAAATGTTGTGATCCATGGGAACCCTGAAGTGTGCAGATGCACCGATCCCTAACTCGGCCCTTTCAAAGATATGCTCAGCCTTGGGGGTTGAGGACTGTAGCTGAGTGGGAAGAGAAGGAACCGGAGACATCTGGTTTGGTGCCAGGACAACATATCCTGGAGGAGAGCTCGACCAGATGGCTTGAACCCTGAGCAAAAGCACTCCACGCCTCTCCCTCTGCTGCCACTGATGCCCACACCCTCCACAGCAGGCTCATTATTATAATTATTGCATTTATGGTCATTTATATGGCACACCGGGTTGACAGTGCATGGGGTGGGGTCCCTGTCCATAGCTTTTCTTCTTGCGGCTGGGCTGGATGCCTGCTGATAGAAAAGCTGCTGTACCAACCAGATGTTTCCGGGCCGCACCTGTGGCATTCAGAACACGAGAGCATTTCTAACCTTGCAACTAACAGACAGGCATATTTGCTGCCGTGTTTCATAGCATTTAATATTCCATTTGGTCCAGAAGGATTCTGCCCTTTCGCTGCTGTTCAGGCCCTGGCAGCTGTTGGTGAGGCTTAGGGATGCAGGAGGGAGTTTTGGGGGTGGGAATCTATTGGATTCCCTGGGATGAGCCCACTGGGCTCTGGTTTGCTTGGTGTGGCTGCGTGTCTGAGCTCCTGGCCTGGGTTTGGATGGTGCTCGCCGGGATCAAGCCCCGCGTAATGCCATCACAGCATCCGTCTCTCACGTTCTGCTTTTTTTGTGCTATTGTGCCCCAGAAGAAGGTTGTCCATTGCACAACCAGTGTGCCACATGCATTGACAGGCAGACTTCCTCCTGGCTCAGCTCACCTTCCATGACGGTGCCAAGCAGGTGAGGAAGTGCGTAAGCACCTGAGGGATGGATTCTGGTGAGCCTCGTCGCAACACTAGGGCTGCTTACAACACGATCGATTGATTACAACGCTAGACGTAAAGAGGCCCCTTGTGTGGTTGTGACTGGTGGCGGAGGTCATTTTGGGGCTGAAATCACCCCCGCCTTTGTTTACTGAAGGGAGGAGTGGGCTTAGATGGGCACCTCCAGAATCAGCAACTCATGGGATATGGATAAGTCATCTCTTTCTTCTCTCATCCTTGTTGTGGTCCTGGCCTGATTTTGCAGCAAAGCATGCTTCCAGCAAACCTGCCTGTTGGTAGCCAGGGAAACTGTTTCACAAGGCGCTCGGCTGAGAATCTGCCCTACAAGCAGAAGCGTGGCTGGAACCAAAGCATTCAAGCCCCACTTCTGCTTCTGAGGGCTTCAGATGCGTTCTGCAAAGCCTTGCACCTCCATTATTGCTAACAGAAGCTTCATTAATTCGGGTTTTAATTGCTAGGCAAAGGACCATTTTCAAGGAGGAATTGCAGCCCAGGATGGAATGCATAATTGTCCCTTTCTGTGTGGCAATTAAGCTTGGGGATCAGCGGGGAATCCTTTTCACTGGTTTCCGATGGTCTAGGGTGGATTTCAAGTTATGTATCCTGTATTTTGAGATGATTTGAATGAGAAATTCTGTTTCTGCCTTTAACATTTAAATAAATCCCAAGAATCATTTCTAAAAGGACATACATTGGTATAAATTAGCATTTGCTTTGTATTCTTTTCAGCACCAGATGAAGACCTGTTTATTTTTCCAGCATTTTAACAGTCTAACTATTAAAATGTATTTTTCTATATTTCATTTTATTCTGTACTGCTGCTATGCCTCTGGACTGAAGAATAGAAATTCTTATTATGGTTTTGTTCTTTTAAATTAACTCTTTTGTGTGTGTCTTTTTAACATTTAAGAGCATAACTATAATTAATAAATAAATTTTGGTTTAATTTTAGCTTTTGTTAACCACTCAGCAAACCTCCTCTATAGGGTGGTATGAAACTGAAATGAATAAATTAATAAATGCGCAGATTTGTGCCCTAAAAGACCTGAATCCAAATCTTTTAGGTGCTTGCAAGTTCAGAAAATCACAGAATACCCGTCCAATTCACCCCACACACCCAAGACAAACTGAATCACAAAGTCAAAGTCCATTCCTAAACATACAACTCACTGAACAATCTGTGTAAATTGCACTACTTTTTACAGCCTCAGTGCTGTTGACATGAGAGGCAAATAAAATGAACTAGGTCATATGGTCTGAACATCCAGGCTCAGTTCCCATAATCATCTATTTAGATAATGCTGAATTGTTCAGGGTTTTGTGCAACAGACCTGCCAAAGGGTCCGTTTGACCTGGAAGGGACACGGCAGGCTGAACAAAACTTCTCTTGAGCTGCCTGGTTTTCCAGTGTTCTCCACCAAAAGCATCTCGGATTCTCCACTGGGAATGGAGACAATACTGCAATGGATTCGAGGACATAAAACAGCCCTGCAGGATCCAACCAAAGGTCCATCTGCTCTAGCATTCTGATCTCCCAGTGGCAAAGCAGCTGCCTGCAGGACCCCTCAAGCCGGATGTGAGCACAACAGCTCCTAGCTGCCTGAGCTGCCCTGCCCCTCATGTTCATCGGCACACTGTCTCTGATACCGGAGCTAGCCTGTAGTAGGGCCAGTACCATGGATCACCTTCCATTCTTTTAAAGCCATCCAAATTGGTCGCCATTGCTACAGCCTGGGTGGAAAAGTCAGTCCTTCATTTGCTCTGAATCTTCCACCAATCAACTTCACCAATCACCCCAAGTTCTAGCCTTATGAGGGAGGGCGAAAAATCTCCACACCTAGAGTAGTGGATCCAAAATTGGCTGTTAAATCAATTTTGACACAAAGAGTGCTCATTAATGGCACCTTCTCAAATTGGATGGAGGTAACGAGTGGGGTGCCACAGGGTTCAGTCCTGGACCTGGTGCTCTTCAACTTCTTCATTAATGATTCAGATGAGAGAGTACAAGGAAAGTTTATCAGATCTGCAGATGATACAAAACTGGGTGGAACAGCAAACACCCTGGAAGACAGAATGAAGATCCAGGGTGATCTTGATATACTTGAACACTGGGCTGAAAGCAACAGAAAGAGATTCAATAAGGACAAATGCCAAATCCTTCCCCTAGGAAAAAGAAACCAAATGCATTGATACAAGATAGGAAAATATGTGGTTGAACAGAAAAGAAAAATATCTTTGTGGACAATAAGCTAAACATGAGCCAACAGTGCAATGAAGCTGCCAGAAGGACAAATGCTATTTTGGGATGCATTAACAGAAGTATTACTTCCAAATCATAAGTAGCAGTAGTTCCTCTATACTCCTCACTAGTCAAGCCTCACCTGGAATACTGTGTTCAATTCTGGGTACCAAGATTTAAGAAAGATGAAGAAAAATTAGAAAGGAGGGCAACAAAAATGATCCAGGGTTTGGAAACACTGCCCTATGAAGAGAGATTGAGAGAATTGGCCATGTTCAGCCTCGAGAAGAGAAGGCTGAGTGGGGATATGATACCCCTCTAGAAGTACCTCAAAGGCTTCCACAAAGAGGAAGGTCAAGATCTCTTCTTGCTGATGCCAGAGTGCAGGACACGGAATAAGCAGTTCAAGTTGTGACAACCCAAATTCAGAGTGGACATCAGGAAAAGCTTCCTCAGGGTCAGAGCAATACAACAGTGGAACCAGCTGCCTGGAGAAGTGGGGGGCTCTCCCACACTGGAGACATTCAAGAAGAAACCGGATAGCCATCCAAATGGGATGGTGTGACTTGGTGTCCTGCAACAGCAGGGGGTGGACTGGATGGCCTTCCTGGCCCCTTCCAGCTCTACTATTCTATGATTCCCTAACAATGCCCCAAGCGATGTTGGCTACAAATATATGCACACTTAGAAATAATTACTGCCATGCCAAGACAGCTAGATTTTGTCCCAGCGACCCTCGTGGGAGCGCACTCTGCCACCCAGGTGCCATCCAGGGCTCCCCCTTCCTTCTTTCGATTCTCTATTTTTCAACTTGACTTGGACTGCCCAAGCCCTGTAACAGAGGATTCCCCCCTGTGAAGCACAGGGCCCCCTCAAACTACCCTCCCCTGCAAATATCACTTGTTGATGGTCAATATTGTGTACACATTCGCTGAGCCCTCGGGCAACGCTTCTGCTCCTCCTTCTGGACTCAGCCCTAAATTTTGTACTTGGAGACCTGGAGGAATGTGGCCTCGGGACAGAACTGTGGCATGGCAAGAAATAAAGAGTTATGTTTAAGTAGTGATGTTTGAAGCAGCAACGTTCTCCCAAAGTTCATCCTGAAATACATTCCAACCCAAGCCAGTATCAGTTGCACTTTTCAAAAGAATGTATTTGTTTTAGCATATCTTTCAAATTTGCACTAGTTGTCAAATGCTTTTTCCCTCTCCTCTCCTCTCCTCTCCTCTCCTCTCCTCTCCTCTCCTCTCCTCTCCATGCAGGGAATCTTTTGATCATGCCAGAAGCTCAAAAGTGTACAGACATTGATTGCCAATTGCATTTGGATCCCTGTTCATTCCAGAAACCACAAGCTGGGTAAATCCAGATCAAAACGGGACTGAAACAAATTCCCCATTCTTAGCTTTGGCCCTCCATTTGCTTTGTTCCATGTTGAATAACCCACGATGTTGCCCTCTAGTGGCGGCAGCAGCGCTGCATGCTGAATGCTTCCGAAACACGCTGCTCCAAATGTATTTTCCCCTTCCAAAAACAGTGACTCTTGCGCTGGCACTGGAGTGTTCCGAATGTACAACGTTGGTGGGTCCTTAATCCAATACCTAGGCTGGGCTGGAAGCAGTGGAGTGGGCGAGCTCATTCCTGAAGGCGCAGAGATGGAATTCACCCGGATTGCCTCACTGAAACCTCCAGCGTTCAACACAAATGAGAGAGGAAGCCGAATACGCTGTTCTGTTCATAATCCACCAGGCCTTGTTCAACATGGTCAGCGTGTTCCATGCAGAGCCACACGGAGGCATGAAAAATTAATCCAACACTTGAGCCTCATTTGTTAGCAATGACACGGGTCAGCTCCTTTGCAAGCGTAATCCAATCAGACTCCGGAGCAGCCGAGGCGCCTGCTCTGGCAGTCCCTAACCGAAATTTTGAAGCAAGGCACACGCCAAGATCAGAGCAACTCCGGAAGAGGAACTGTGGGGGAGTTTGGAAAGGGCAAGTTGAATAACTGGGCTGCTTGGGCAGTTTTGCTTCTCTGCTTGCCGACTGCAAAGCTGGGGGGAGAGGCCCTTCTTGGCAATGGGAAAAATATGGGGTGCACCTCCTGGAGGCAACACAGAGGTGACACTTGGGGGGGGGCTTGGCTCTCTGGAGATTTTGGAGGTCAAACAGAAAGCACCGTCCTCTGTGAACTGGATTCACGTGCTGACAAGAGAAGAGTATGAACTTGCAGCCCCCAGAAGCCAAACTGGATTTTGATCAGTGACTTTGGCCTTCACCCTGAGTCTTGCAGATGAAGCAAACTTGGGTGTCCCAGCACAGCTGAGCACACGGAGGCTGCCAGAAAAACATCTCCCCATCTTTTCCCTTCAATAGGACATCTCAAGAACCCTTTTGCACTTCATTGTCTTCCTCTTCCTCTTATTATTATCCCATTATTTTAATGTTTAATTGGTTTTCATGTATTTTATATTCTCCTATTACCGCATGTCGTGCCATTTTGATTCTTATTTTTCTTGTTGTTTGTTGTAAACCGTCCTGAGACACCAGTAGGGGGATGGTCTACAAAAACTTAAGTAAGTAAACAAATATTATTATTATTTAACGCACATCAGTTTGCCAGTGCACCGCTCTGGAGCAGTCGGAGCAAAGCTGCAGCTGCCATGAAAATGAGCGAGTGTTGCGACATGACCTTTTTTCCTTGGAGGGAGCCAGGGAGAAATAGAAGGTCGCTGGACGATGCTTCCTCTAAACATTCAGCACCCGTCCGCCGGCTGCTTTTGGTGGCAGCTGCACCAAACAGGGACTCCGGAGAAATTTAATCTCATCCCTGAGTGGAATGTAGAGCACAGTGAAGCAGAGAAAGAATTCAGGAATGCAAGCGGGGTGCAGAGATCCTCTTGTGTATAACCAGTCCTGCAGGAACGTGGTTGAAACAACACGTACAGTAGCACAAGCACTGAACTGAATCCAGGGCTGACCGGGAGGGAAGGGAGGGGGGAGCTTTAGAAATGTCCCCCGTCCTTATCAGCAAACAATGCAAATGGTTCCCCATCCTGCTGCCAGGCCTTTGTTTCCATGGAAACCGGCTGCTCTTTGCCAGCTTGTGCAAGACTAGAAAACTGAGTGGTGGATCCATCCACATAGCTAAAATGGCCCTTTTCTTCCCATGTTATTTATTCATGATTCTATGTTTCAACAAAAAAGACCCATAAAGAAGGGAAAAAAAGGGAAATATGAAATGGTTGTTATCCTTTTACTGCCAAAATGAGCAGAAAGAGACTCATAAATGCAAGCTGCCCATCCACCTCTTTTACAGGGGAAGAGGTTGGGATGAAATGGTCTGAGAAGGACACCCTGGAGTGCTGCAAATTGCTGGAATTCCAACTTTCTTGGGAAAGGATTTCTCTGGGCACCAGGAGCAGTGCAGGAACTCAATCTTAAAACAATAATCCCAATTCTGAGACCAAAAGACCCAAAGATCACATCCAGAAAAGAGGTGAGAAACAAGTGTATTGATGCACTTAATTTACTTGTGTAGGTTTTGTTTTTGCATTCTGGAAGACATTCATGTCCCAGTTCTGTAACTGGGGCACCCGGTTTTGCAACGGAGTTGCTCACACGTGAATTATGATTAGGAATGAAAGGTTCCCCCTGTGCCTCTCACAGCTCTATTCCTTCGGCATTCCCCTGGTTTGTTCTGCCCTCCATTCCAGTTGACTTCATTTCTGGCTTAATCCAACACATTTCTGAAGTGAATTGTAGAACTGGAAAGTGCAGTTACAGATGGGGGCAGCGGTCAATTCCTTCTGATCAGGGCACAAGACTAACCCTGCTGGCTCAACAGAACCATCTAGGCCAGCCTTTGGTCCACACAGTGGCCAACCCACAAACGTCCTTCCACCCATATTCCCAGCATGCTGCCTCTGACTCTGGAGGTCGAATACAGCCAGTAGGATGAGTAAACCATGCCCTCCACCCAGTGAGGCCATCAAAGCTGCTGGCCATCAATCCACCTTGCAGAACAAATACCATCATTCAACTCTGTGCTGTGTGGATAAGCCCTTCCTCTTGTCTTGCTTGAACCTTCCGCCAAGGTTAAATGACAAGAACATAAGTCTCTTTCTCCTAAACACAGACTTTTTAAAAAGTATGTATTAATATGCACTTTGGCGCATATTTTCCTAATAAATGTATTTTATGTGCATTCTGTTTAAGATACTTATTTTTGCAAGATATTCTTCTAATGCAATCCATTTTTGAGCGCTATGTTCCCAGTATATGCATTTCTGTATATTTTTCTGGATTGGAGAACTCCATTGCAAAAGTCGAAGCAGCATGAATTTCGAAGGATACTTGGGTTTTGCTTTGTTTAGCTGTTTGGAAGTGCAAATGAGGTAAACTCACAATACAATAGGAATTGAACTGATTGTATCCCTAGAATATGGTCATGGAAAGGAGTATCAATGGCTTCTTATTCTGGGCCTTGGTTGAACAATATCTTCTTGCATTCTGACATCTTCTTGTGTGTCTGGTCTTTGATCCCACCTCCGGTTTGTCCTCCAGTTCTCTCTTCCTCTTGAGACCCAGTAACTGTCTCACAGCTCTTGGGTGATCTTGGACCACTGGTTGTGGCTGACAGTTGATAGGTTGTTGGGAGTTTTCAGGAGCCTCTGGCTAGCCATGGTCAGGAACAAGATCCTGGACTAGATGAAACTCAGGGATGAATTCCTTATGCTCTTGGAGAGGTGGGTAAGGAATGTCTCTCCTGCTCGGAACTGTTTGCAGCTGTTCTTAGAATTACCGTGTTGATCGTCTCAGCCCAGCAGATGGCACAAGAGTGCAAAGGAAGAAACAGAGGAGCAGTGGCAGCTGCTATTTCAGGCCAGCAGCTCTCCCAAACCTTACAGAGGATAATGTTTCTCAAGTTGCCATAGAACTATCCGCAAGCATCCCAAACCAGACCCAGCTATGCCACCCCAGGTGCAAACCTAGGGCCATTTTTCCCAGCATCGTAATACCTGCCTCACTGGTGTGTCCCATGAAGTTCCCCTGCTTGTACCATTGCTGCCAAAATATCTGGATATCTTGAGACCTGTTACAACTCGTCTTTTCTATATGTTTTGTTTCTCCCCCAGTATGTAAGTGGGAATCTTTCAGAGTCAGGACTAATGGTTTCCATGAACAGTGGCAAGAGGGGAGGAAGCATCAAAGGAGGCTTCAGGAAAGATCCTTTAGTTGCTTTCCCACCTCCAGAACTTCCCCCACACAGCTTCTCTCTCTCTTTCTCTTGCAAATGACCTTCTCCTATCCTCCCCTTTGAAAACAATAAATGTTATGATGTCTTTTCAAGCCTTCCTGATTGCCTCCCTTTTCCTCTTGTTCAAGAAACAACCAGCTGAAATGCATGTCTTCTCAGAAGCCCATCAAATTACCTTTGGCGGCCTCACTTCCAACCAAATCAAAATGGCTTCCACAGAGAGGAGAGCTTTTCTCCCTCCCCCATAACACTAGAACCCAGGGCCATGGGGCTGATTGTGGGGAAGTTTAGGACAGAAAAAAGAAAACCCGTCTTCACACAGTGTGCAGCTAAACTGTGGAATTTGCTGCCGTATGATGGGTCCTAATTTGGATGGCTTTGGAAGGGGATTGGACGGATGAAGGAGGGGGAAGCGAGCACTCGCTGCTAGCCTTGCTAGCCATGGGCTCCCTCCTTCCCCAGGGCTGGCATGCCTGCAAGCACCCATGAGAAGCTTGGGCAGGAGGCGGTCTTGCACCCGTCCTGCTCGAGGGATCCTGTGGGCAGCTGTGTACAGAGCGCCACAACAGGTGGACCTCAGGTCTGATCACCAGGGCTTTTCTCATGCTCTTAAGAGCTGACTCATGGGGAAGGCCACCTGGAAGAGGTCAGCCTTGCTTGCTTCTGGGTGGAAGAGACTGGGATGCTGGTCTCACCGGCTTCACCCCCTGGGGGTTGGGGGGCAGGAACAGACAGTGCCACCCTTTCTCCTTCTCCCTGAGTTTTTGTGATGGGGCAGGAGGAGCTGCCCACATCCCCCAACCCATTTTAAACTTCTCCACATAGCAAATACTCTCCGAAAAACAGATGCAAAACCAGAGGACCTCCAGAGGGGCCCTTCCTACCTTCTCCAACTTTTCCTGCAATTGCATTTGTGCATGACACACAATCACGTTTTCAGATTTGCTGCATCCAGTCGCATGCGCCCAATGTGCAATGCATCTTGCATGGACGCCGGCACGGAGTCCTCTCTGAAGCAGAAGTGGCTCTTGTCCTTGTCTCCCCATAGCCAGAAGGGTCACTGCAAAGTGTAGAGAACGGGACCTTTGTGCGTGAGAGAAAGACATAAAATGCAAAGCAAAATGAGCTTAAATGCATATGCCGACAATGATGAATATTCCTCTGCTGCCCGATAGCCAAGGCAGTTCACAAGAGATAAGACAACACATTAAAAGTCCGTTGATTGCGCTAAATATTCATAAAAGTGCTTTATTGTGCTCATTATTTATCTGAAGGGCTTTAAAGCAGAATACCGGTAGGTTTAATCTCACTGAGCCACCGACATGACGCTTCCTGCACTGCGCTCTCTCTCTCTCTCTCATGATGTGGGAAATAGCAGGACTGGCATTTTAAATTGCATTGTTATGGGAAATAGAAAGTGTGCGGAAGGAGGCTGGAAGCTTTACATCTAAGGTGGCGCGCAGGGCTGGTGATTTGGCAGCTCCCAAGGCTGTGCCTTGAAGCATTACTCATGAGAGTGATGGAGGAATGAGCAGGTGAAATCGCTCACTCCAGCAAGGCCTGTCAGCCCATGGTCACCCGCCAAGGGCTGTGAGTGAGGCTGTTGCCTGAAGTACAACTGCAGGGACAGCTTGTCAGGTTCTCAAGCCCAATGTGCCTTTCTTCTCACCTCTCTTCACCGCCCCGACTCAGCCGCTTGCTCCTTTTCGTCTGAGGCTGCTCTGCCCTTCACCGCTGCTTGCAGGGAGGGTGGCGAATGCTGCCTTGAAAAAGCACAGGCACATGGATTGATGTGAGCTTCGGTGCTCTGACCTGTTGCCTTGTTAGGCCAGGTTACTATTCCGACAGGGCAGCGGTGGTGCAAGGGCCATGTGATTGCACGCCTGAAGCAGTGGAATGGGATTTACCTTGAAGGGAAATGTGAATTGGCAGTTCCCAATATTCCCAGGAGCAATAGCAAACTCAAGCAGAAGGCGAATCGTCTCTTAAATTTTGCACCCTGGTTTTGGGTAGAAAGATCAGGCGGATTATTGCCCAATGAGGCATTAGTAGGGAAACATGAAGAAAAAAATACAGGGAATATTTAGAATATACAACATTTCTCTAGTCTAGGGAGATAAGAAAAATCTCAATAATATTCTGACGAAAATAGTTTGAGGAAAGTCAGTTCTGCTCAACCACAAGTAAAGGAGTGTTTTTCTGGCTCTCCTTCCTCTTCCATAGGCTGGACATGCGCATAGTAGGCATGTCATGAGAGGAGCCAGCTGGAATCAGGGGTCAGACTAGATGGCCCCGGAGACCCCTTCTGACTCACTCTGGTTCTGTGTTTCTGTATCAGAAAAGCCACTGAAAACTTCTGTTTTGACTGCTGAGCAAGCTAGAGTTTTCTTTCTGTCCAGACACAGGACATTATGGTATGTTCTAACCAGGGTTAGTCAAAACAAACTAGGATCAAGCCACAGTTTGATATCCTGGATTAACTGAATACCTTATTTGCCCATTGTTCCTTCCCATTAACCCATTTTGGAACGGTCCTTTTGGAGCTGTAAATGGGCTGCTTGTGTTTTTACCATCACTGATCAATGATGCATTCAAGGTACACCACTTCTTCCCTGTCTGCAGCTAAACATTCCCACTTCCTGCTGCTCCATAAGCAAGATTGTCACCACCACCAGATATTCCAACCATCTGTATGGAGAGAGATAAAACTGCAAAGCAGAATAATTTTCCCAGTCTTGCTGATAGACTTAAGTTTCCACTTCCCTCCACATTCCATTTTTCCTCGTGAAATTGAGAAATTTGTTTTCTCAATTGTTAGACTGTAAGCCTGTAGAAAGTCAGGTTTTTACCGCTCGTATGTGGGTTGCACCAGGAACCATTTGGCTAAGAAACAGGATTAAAATGCTCCAAATAACTCACAATGAAGAAAAAACTTTCCACACTACATACTGCAGTTCTGGTTCCCACAAGATACATCACCCAGGAGTATAGGACAGCCCTCCAGCCATTCCCAGAACGTTCTCCTTGAGATTCGAACAACACATGTGTGTCATAAGCAACAGGGCACTTGGAAGATTGTCATACCGGCACTGGGCTTTGCTGAGGGGTTGCCAAGATCCGGGGCTGGTTGTCCCCAGGAAGGCCTTCTCCACCCCTGAAAGAAGATCAGGAATGAATTTGCTTCCATGCATGCCGCAAGGAAGGCGACAACACCTGTTCCTAAACTGCATGTAAAATGCTAAGCCTCTTAATAAAATCCTGCTGGCGTTGTTCAGTCGCTGAGACGGAAAAAAGTGACTGTTCCAAGGGGGGCTTTGTGTTGCTCGTTCTCTAAAATGAAGAGCTGGCACTTTGCTTCATCTGAAAGCAGGTATTTGTGCTCCTTCCCTACTGCTGGGTAAGAAGAAGTAAGAAATTGCCTGTCAGTTTCTTCTTCGTGGCCACATGATCCCAGTCTACTGGTTTCATGTAGCCAACACAGTGACTTAAATTCACAGTGTCACAAAGTCTTGTTCTAATCATGGATTTATAGAGTTGGGGAGGACTTTGGAGACCATCCAGTCCAAACCCTTCTTCACAGCTAATTTAATTTGGTTATGTAACAATCTCACAAAGCCTATTCAGAGTGAGGGTAATGCTACCTGAATGGACAATCTTCATTAATTTAAAGCTTTTTATGCTGTCCTATCACAAAAGTCTCAGGATGGGAAATCTTCCTGCAATACAGTCAGTTGGATATACTGTAGAGTGCACATGGTCTTTCCCACCCTCACTCTGAATAGCCTATCACTGTACTGGCTACTTGACATGACAAAGCCAGTCCGGGGAGAGGGCAGAGAGGCAAACTCTCACAATTGTTTGTGTCCATCCATAGAAAAATTGTTGCAAGGGGGTCACTTTATACAAGGAGAAAAGTATTCCTGAAATGTATCCCCACCCAAAACCCATTCCTTGTCTTATGAATAGGCTTTCTTTTGAAGTCTGGGTATATATTTCAAAGTCGAAGGCCTGGATTATTCGCTTCCTCTTTATATTGCTCTCTCAGTGAAATGGAGCCTGCTAACATCTCATTTCCATTTTGATGGGGGTTTGGGCTAAACTGAGAACAGAGTAAATCTGATTAATGATAATCCCACCAGAGATTAGGGAAAGTGTTTCAGGCCATTTTCTCTAAGCTCATTCCATAACACTTAGCTCCTTTCTGACCATACCAGTGTGGCACAGCAGTGAGAGAGTTGGACTGGGAGTCTATAGAGCTGGGTTCAAGTCCTTGCTCCCTGGGTGACTTTGGGCCTGTCACTCATGCTCAGCCTGACCTGCCTCACAGGGTTTTTGTTGCGAGGAGAAAATGGAGTACAGGGGACCTATGTAAGCTGCCTCGGGCTCATCGAAAGACAAAAAAAAGTCAGGATATAAATTCCGTGCAACAACAGCATGAAAACAAGGCTCATTGCGTTTGGCTAGGATTCAAAACAGCCAAAAACAAAACCTTATGAGGTCTGTGGACTCCAGGATTGCTAACGCTTCAAATCAAAATTGTGGTATGTGGATGGGGCCTGATGGGGCCCTCCAGGTCAAAGGGAGAGAGGTCAGACAGATTCCAGGGATGTGGGGTTTGGGGTGTCTGCGGTGAGGCTGGGCAGAGACGTAATCTAAGCCCTTGAAGCGGGTGCCGTCTCCAAAGCAGTCCTGGAAAAAGCAAGACCATGCAGAGTGCCAGCGAGAAGGAAAGGCAGCTGGTTTAAACAGTTCCAGCAAAGCTCAGTGCCTGCCGAGCCAAAACCCAGTTTTCAGCGTGCTAAATACAATGCGGGAGGGAGAAAACTTGGCTTCTCTTGGGGAGGCATTTCCTCATTTGGGGTGTAAGAGGCGAGAAGTACCTGTGTGTGGCATTCCCTGGTGGTGCCAGGGGACCTGGAACAAAATACCCCATAATGCTATAAGAGCGGCAGCATGGGCATGGGAGTTTCTTCGGCCGCCACAGGGCAGCTGTTGCTTTTCTCAAGATCACTGCAAAATGCAACATCCTTTGAAGGGGTCACTCTTTTCCAAGGCCACATAGCCCTGTTCTGAACAGCCACAATGCTGCCTAAAGAGGGAAAATTGCTGATTCTGAGGGAGGGAGGGAGACCCCCACCCTCCTCCTATATAAGACCATCTCCCCAAGCTTCTTAGAATTTGCTCATCCCACATGAATTGCTGGGCAATATTCAGATCAGGCTCCATGAAAGCAGATGCTCCACCAGTCAAAATTGCCTTCGCTCTTGATGGGCATGGGGAACTTTCTTTATGAACTCCTAATGCTCCTAGAGGGATTCTTGTATACCGTAAACTGCCCAGAGTCTACCCAGGAACTATCTCAGATGGGCAAGCATTCCCTGAAGCCACAATTTATTTGATTAGTAGAAATATTTATAGGTCACTCCTTGGCAAATGCTCTGAAAGAACCTTAAAATATAATAAGGAAAAGGCAGTGAAAAGGCGGAACAAGACATTACAAGCATCACAATAAAACAGAGCACAAAGGAATAAAATTGAATGGGCTGCCAGCACGAAGGAAGGTACAAATCTTAAAGGTTTCACCCGGCACCAAAGGCGTAATGAAGATGTGTCATGCGAATGATAAGAGAGAGGCATGTACAGCCCAGGGGTGCAGTGTTCACCTAGCCCTTCTTACCAGCCTGGTGCAGAAAATGATAAAACCATTTCAGAAGGTTGCATGTCCCTAACTGAGTCTTCAAATTGCAGGAAGTCTGTAGACAGGAAACCTGGTCCAAGTTAAAACCAATGTTCGAATCTTTGCATTGCATCGTCTTTTGCAAAGGACACCCCACCCAGCAAGGAGGGCATCCTTCCTCTGATGGACCCTTCGCTTGAGATTTTTCCTAGTTCAAAGCCGAAGAAACACAAAAATTGCCCCCCGAGCAGTGGACACTGGAAGAGCAGAATGTGTGAGACCTCAAATCTGCTGGTCACTTCGTTCCATACGATCGCAAAAGGTACTTTATTTCTGTGAGATTATAATAGCGATTTCTAAATTTGCATCCATGCCTATGAATTGAGATACGTGCAGTTTTGGTAAATCGCTCTCCTCTTTTTCAGAGTGAGGCGATTCAGGGTTGCAAGGACCTGGACCTGCTTCCACCAGTTTGGCCTGACCTTTAATTTAAACCCCAAAGCAAGACCAAACTCAGGCCAAGTTTCCGATGAGCTCAGAGGGCTTAGGAAATCACCCACAGGAAGCCCTCTGGACTCATCAGAAAGTTTTTCTGAACTTGCAAGTGTCTCCGTTCTGCCTAGTGGAGAAGTTATTTTGGGGCATTTGCAAAAAAGAGAGGGGTTTGCAATGCGGGTGATTGTGTAATCCTGGTGTTCCTCTGCCCCCCCCCCACCTTCCTTTTAATCCTCTGGTTGGAAATTGCATTCCCACTGTATTATCTCTCAGCCCTTAATCTCCCCCAAAGCCCCGAGGCCGACATGCCTGGACCGAAGGATTGGGTTCCGGCGATGATTTTCATTTGTTCCTCCAAAGGATAAAACATTGAGATTCAGGTCACTGCAACTGGAATCACATGACCCCCAGCTTTGTTCCTCTTTCGCGGTGGCGCAAGCTGGAGCGAGCTCGGAAAGGGCCGGACGGGGGAAGGCGGTGCATCCTCCCATGAGCAGAGCCGGCAGAAGGGTTGCGTCAGGGTCTGTAGGCCCTGGCAGGCAGCCAGTCTCTCTAACTGGTGTCCTAAAATTGTAAAGGGGGAGCCAGTGTGGTGTGGTGGGTAGAAACCTGGCCTGGGACTTGGAAGATCTGGGTTCTAGTCCCCACTCAGTCATGATTCTTCCTGGGTGACTTCGGGCCGGTCAGATTCTCAGCCCAGCCTAGCTCACAGGGATGTTGTGGTGGGGAGAGGATTGCGAGGGAGAGAATCGAGGTCCTTGGAAGGAATCAAAAATCAGTGCATAAGTCAAACGAATAAATAAAACCTGTGTTCCTGCCTCCAGGGGCTTCACAAGAAAGATCCAGCATTGTGCCCGTGAAGCCATTTAACGATGAACTGAAGCACCACCACTGCGCAAAATGGATATTCCCATCCCCTTCTTTGGGACCGCAGGTGGCGCAGTGGTTTAAACCGCTGTGCTGCTGGGCTGGTAGATCGAAAGGTTGCCAGTTCGAATTTGCACAATGGGGTGAGTTCCTGTTGCTCCGTCCCAGCTCCTGCCAACCTTGCAGTTCGAAATCCAAGTAGATAAAAAGGTACCACTTCAGTGGGCAGGTAACAGCGTTCTGTGCACCTCGGTGTTCAGTCATGCCGGCCACATGGCCACGGAGACCGTCTGCGGACAAACGCTGGCTCCCTCGTCCAGGAAATGGGGATGAGCACTGCCCCCACGAGTCAGGCATGACTGGACATAATGTCAAGGAGATATCTTTACCTTTACCTTTTATCCTCTTCTTATAACTCTTGGCCATTGCAGCTTCTGGCCCGTCACAAGCTCAAGTCTCCACCCATCCATGCCAGGAGCCCATTTCTGCATTGAATGATCTCATCCTGCCGCTGAGTGATCCCTCCAGATCAATGTTCTTTATTAGCAGGGTGCAGCACACAAGGGATTTCACAGTTACACAACCACGGGCAACCCATGCTCCGCTTCTCAGAACAACTCCACCCACTGCAAATCCATTCTCCAAACAAAAGCGAGCACACCTTCTCGTGCAGGTGATCCGAATTTTTATGTCAGTGTTCTCACAATCCTCCCCTTCACAATCCCGAAGCCTTTCAGGACATGTGCAGCCCAGGGGTGTAGTGTTCACCTAGCCCTTCTTACCAGCCTGGTGCAGAACCGTCTCCAGCAAGCAAGCCAGACTCCCCCTTGCATCTGCAAGGCACACAGCTACTCATCTAGGCAAGACGCTCACGAGCAAGAGAGCCCACACTTGGGTCCTAAATATGGGACTGCACAAAGCAAGGGAGGAATCACACAATCTTCCCTTCTGCCCCAGCTTCCGTCGTGGTGTGTAGGTGTGAGGAAGCAGTGCCTCTGGGACATGGAGGTGGCTTGGTCATCCCTAGTAATGCTTGCTGCCTGGCGCTCAGTTCGTCTATAGGAATGGATTAACATTCTCTCCCATTCTCTCTCTCTCTCTCTCTCTCATTGTTTCAAGATTGGCCCTAGTTCAGAACTTGTGCATGCTGAGAACGTGAGTTGCAGCATGTCCCAGTAACATGATCCCGGTTTCTGTGTCATGAGGGATTAGCACTTCCCCGAAGATGCCACGCCTCGGTGGGTCGTGGAATGCCTGGGGCGTGCCTCGTGGTGGTGTCCAGGTGGGCAGCTGGATGCAGTCCATCCCCTGGGAGCCAGGGAGTTACTTCAGAGGAAAGACCAACGT
Source organism: Varanus komodoensis (assembly GCF_004798865.1). Classification (NCBI taxonomy): domain Eukaryota; kingdom Metazoa; phylum Chordata; class Lepidosauria; order Squamata; family Varanidae; genus Varanus; species Varanus komodoensis. Next base: position 266,368 of record NW_025336360.1, on the reverse strand, counting down.
GATGAAGTCATGGGCTTCTCTCCCCGTCCGCCTTTCTGCAGCCTGCTCACCGGGGAGCGGGCTGTGTGGCTGCAGGGCTTCCGAGCAGAAAACGGCGATCCGGCAGCGATCACTTAACTGTAGAACACGGGCTTCCGGTGGATTCGCAGGACGTTGTAAGTGTTCAGGCCGGGAGCATCAAAGCCCGGGGACAAGCCCTTCCGGTCGAAAGGGTAGAAATTAAACAGCTGCCCATCCTGGGTCTCCAGGGAAACTGAGGCTGATCCCAAGCGCAGGGTGCATGGAAATTCCTTATCAAGCACCACCTGGAAGACACGGTCCTCGAGGTGGTGCAATCTGATGGTCCGATAGTTCTCGGGGATCAGCTCCTCGATGTGCGGCCCAAACTGCTGCATGACAAGGACCCCGGCTCCACCAACCTTGATCTCGTAGAAAGTCAGGTTGGAGTAGGTGTAGTAGCCAATGTAGGGGGTGGGACTCGGGGGAGGACTGAGGTTCTTCTCCGCTTCACGGAAGGCGGATTCCATGGCAGGGATCAGGTGCTCATACGTCTGGGCAACAATGTCTCCTCCGGCAGGGCGAGGACCAGCCATCAGCACGATGAAGCTCAAGCGGAGCTTGGGGACCAGGGAGAAGGTGGCCGAGTAGCCATCCAGGTCGCCATCTTTCCTGATGATGTCATAGCCCAGCTGCTCGTTGATCTCCCAGGGGGTGCCGGTCTTGTTGGCAAAGTACTCGCTGGAGCACTTGAAGAGGGGCGTCAACATGGTCTTGACGGTGTCAGGCTCCAGGAGACGCCGGTGGTAAGTGCCCAGGATCACCATGGCCAGCTTGGCCAGGTCAGCCGCTGTGGAGTACATCTGTCCAGAGGGCCTGTACCAGCCCAGGTCATAGAGGGGAGCAGGTTGTCCGCTGCTGTAGAAGCCAACAGCCATCTGAGAACGGATGGGAGGTGTGATGTCAAAGCCTGTGTCCTCCATCCCCAGACGGTCGAGAATATTCTCTGAGACCCATCGCTGGTACTCGCCTTCAGCAGCATGTTCAGCAAGCACATGCGCCATCAGCGAGAAAGCCAAGTTGCTGTAATGGCACCTAGAAGAGTGAAGGTGGAAACAGGTATTTTTCCCCCCTCAAGGTATCCACCAGCCTAGAAAATCTGACCTCTCTGCACCGGGACACAGATCTGCTTCACATGATGCAGCAGTCAGAACCCAAGACACTTCTGAAGGGTGGGTTCTCTTTCATGAGCAAGCCACTCTGAGAATCCGCAACCCCATTGGGTTGTTGCTTTGTCTAAGCCTGGTAGGGCAGCTTCCTCGTGAGGCAAAACCTTTCAGATCCATGTTTTCCACCTTGCCAGTGCCGGCCCTTCTACCAGTGCTGAAATGACTCTTCGGAAGGACCATCACTCACTCGCGTTCCCTGCCCCCCGAGTCTCAGAAAGGTGAAACTGGGGTCATACATTTTGGCCCTTGCAAAACATGCTTTTCAAAAAAATAAAAATAAATAAAGGGCTGTCAGTTCTTTGCAAGTCCTCAGATCACTGGTAAAGGACAAACACATGGTGCAAATCCAGGAGACATTTTGGACTAGTTGTAGCTGCTCTGAAAAGAGGGAAGGAGCAAGAATCTCCCCGTTTTGGAGGAATTGCAGACTTGGCAAAGTACGGAAAAGATGGACTGTGCGAAGAAGTGGTAGTTTAACCACCAAATCAAGAGCATTATTAAGGTGCCAAGGAGGGCATAATAAAACATTTTTATTTAAATGGTATTTTAAAAATTAGTATTTTTAATGGTTTTTAACAGTTGCTTTTGATTTATTTGGTTTGGTTTGATTTACTTTTGATTATTTATTGTATTATGTATTGTTTATTGATTGTTTTTATTGAGATTTGTATTATTTTTGTTTTTTATATTGATACTTCCGCAAGCTGTCCTGAGGCTGCAGCAAAGGACGGCAAGTAAATATTTTACTAAAATAAAATAATAGAAGGTACATCTTCTTTCTCTCTAGGTATAGATCAATACAAATAAATAATGAGAATCGCAAAAAGATGATCATCCAAGACTTCCCAATACAAGGGCTCTCCTTAAAGAATGAAGGTAGGTTCCTGAAGGACGTGGGATGGAGGACCATTTTGGTAGTGTTCCCAGAAATGATCTTGTGGCACTAGTGATCTGTGAGTCACGTCCACTCACGTGCACATGCCACTGGCACCAGCGTGTGATGCGCAAACTGAGCTGCTTCTATGGTGGAAACAATGGTGGGAACCCTCCTTGAAGGAAGTACGGAGGGTGTCCCCCCCAAGCAGGGCCTTCTCCTCAGTGGCACCCAGACCATGGAATGCGCTCCCCAGAGAGGCCTGCCTGGCACTGATGTTACACTCCTTCCGGCGCCAGGTAACAACCTTTTCATTTAACCATCATTTTAGTAATTGAGGGTTGTAGATGTTTTAAGATTTTTTTTAGTTCTCGGTTCTCACAGTCGCATTTTCTATTTTTTCTTCCTTTTCTTTTTAGTTGGTAATGTTCAGTTTATATGCTTTTAATAATTGTGGTTTTATTATTGTATGATTTTAATTTTATACTATGTAAGCCATCCCGAGCGCTTATGTGGAAGGATGGGATACAAATGTTTGAAATAACTAAATAATAAGCTTCCGTTTTGCCGATTTCCATCTATAGCTTCCACATTCAACGGCCAAATTAGATTTAAATTCCCATTTGAAAAACAAGCACACAAAAGAACACAAACACAATCCTTGTTATGTATCTCCCCCTTGTTTTTCCTGGATCAGGAGGCACAGCCAGGGTCATTTTGTCTCTCAGAAGATATTGAAAGAAGAGTGGGATCTGCTAAGCTGCTTTGAAGATTTCCCACAGTGGAAGCATTTAAATGCCATCAGGTGTCAAAGCTAGGCTCCGTCTACGGTGTTTGTCGTGAATCCAGGAATGGAGAGGACCTGCTAAACCCCTACGCAGGGCTCATTCCCTTCAGGCCTTCTCCTGAGCTAGGAAACTAGGGAGAATGAAGCGCTCCAAGAGCTGCTGCCATGTAGCCTCATGGAGCTGGAGCTGACTTCCAAGGTCATCTAGTCCACCCCATGCCTCGCAGGAGGTGTGCTCACCTGGTTCCTGGGTCATTCACAAGGACATCATCCTTCAGGAGGGCCAGTGCTTCTTGGGTGGTTCCCTTCCATAACAGAGTCGTGGAGCGCAGCCGCCTGGGCAAACCTGCAACCACCAGAGAGAAGTCATTTTCTTGTCCCCTGCTACCTTTCCAGAGAAGAGAGGCGCTGTCTCTTGCTGAATCTGGAGGGGTGAGAGCAGTTCCAGGGGCTTGGAGCAGCCATGGTTCTAGGGGATGTGTGGTTGGATGGTCTGGGGATGCCAGGAGAGTCCGGATTCCATGGCACATACCTGGAGAGAATTTTCAGATCAGGGCAGGCTCTGACCCCCTCTGGAATCAAATTCATTCAGGTGTATCAAATCAGAGCCAGTGGTATTTATAGCTCAGGACTGTCAGATCAGGAAGTCAACCAGACAGCTACCTTTAGCTAGCACACTAAGGTGTGTTTCTCAGATTTAGCAAACTTAGGTCCCCTTGCGGAATGCAACAAACCTTCAAGGATACTGCACAAAGGGCCCTCTTCAGATGACTTCACTGGAATTCACAGACTCTTGAAATGCTAGAAGGGACCAATCAGGCCACTGGTCCCAACCAATGGTGGGAACACTACACCCTTCCTAGAACCATGGAGTAGTAGAGCTGGAAGGGGCCAGGAAGGCCATCAAGTCCACCCCCCTGCTGTTGCAGGACACCAAGTCACACCATCCCACTCAAGTGGCTGTCCAGCTTCATTTTGGATGCCTCCAGTGTGGGAGAGACCCCCCACCTCTCCAGGCAACTGGTCCCACTGTTGTATTGCTCTGACAGGGAGGAAGCTTTTCCTGATATCCAGCCTGAATCTGGGTTGCCTCAACTTGACCTGATTATTCCATGTCCTACACTCTGGTTTCAGTGAGAAGAGATCTTGTCCTTCCTCTTTGTGACAACCTTTGAGGCACTTATAGAGGAATAAGAAGTAGAGCTTGAGTAGAACTTGACAAAGACTAGGACCATCTTCAATGCCCTGCTGTCAAAAGTCTTCTATTATATTCGGGATTTAGTGGGGCTACCCCAAACAGTGGGCAGTTTCCATCAGCGAGTGACCAAGGTCGGAAAAGGCTGCACAGGAAGTTCTTATGCAATGCTGGCAAGAAGAATCATTCCAAATGGTGGCCGACCGGCCAAACCAGTTCCTTCGGGTCTTCCGGATTTGTCCAGCGATTAGTCATGTGGACTTGTCCTTGGGCTAGATTTTCATATCCAGGACAGGAGAAGGCTGTATGCACAAGGGAGCGGGGGGGGGGGGTGGAACATTTCTGCAGAAAATATACCATTTCCACAGAAAAGGAGGAGAGGGAGGTCCTTTCTCCTCAGTGCCCTCTGCCAGTATCTCCAAGGTTGTGGAGTTGCTCTCTACTGAACCCAGCCTGTGAGCATTCAGCTCAAAGTCTGAAAGGCCCCCTGCCCTTCTGGCGCACCCAGAGAAGGGCAAAACTCCCCCAGGCTCTTGCTGACTGCAGAGAGAGTCAGAAGCAGGCATGGTTCAATCTATCAGGTTGCCAGAGATGGAGCAGGAAATGCTCCCTCCCAGAGTCCAGAGGCAAAATCTTCGAGGCAAAGTTATTTGAGCACTCCTGCCCTCTCCATGTAACTGTGGTTCAGGACTTGGTTATTTGAAAGAGCGTCTCCTTCCCTATGTGCCTGCCCACCTCCCAAGGTCTGGGTTGGAAGTCCTTCTGCAGGACACTTCTCTGAAGGAGGTTAAACAAATAACCAAAAGCAACAACGAATTGTCCTTTCATGAAGCATGCACCTCACTCCACTTTAAAGCCAGCCAGCCCAACTTCTGAATGAGAGAGCCAGACAGACACTTTCACCGGAGTACACATGGCGAGCACACACACCGTGGTGGCACCCATGCGCAGGCCCTTACCGGAGAGCTGGCTGGCCATTCTCCGCAGGGTCACAGGAGACGGCTTGAGAGGCAGCGCCCCCTTCTCCAGGAAGATAAGCCCATCCGTGGAGTACCGCTGCTCAGGCTCTTTGAGCCGCCCCAGCGGGTTCTTGATCGAGAAGCTCTGGACGTAGCGTTCTAGCGGGTCATCCAGTGAGGTCACCTTCCCTTCCTCCCACAGCTTGTACAGCATGATGGTGGGAAAGATCTTGGAGACACTCGCAATTCTTCCCCATGCAAGGACACAGGCAACGCATCATTAGCTGGAACGACTGTTCTCAAACATCCCCCCCCCCCCCACACACTGTGAATGACTTGACTTTGGGGGGAGTTCTACAGATCAATTTGAGAATTTCCTTTCTGCCCCCCTTTTGCCCAAGTTGCTTAAGCAGAAACCATCAAGGCAGGGTGACATTTCATTTTGGTTTAAGATGTATCTTTGCTGCTATTTGGGGTGTGGTTTTCCCATTCTTTCGGGGGGGTCTTAATGTGAATTACCAGTGAATCATTTAATGCTGGTGTCTCTTTTATTAATATTTGGGTCACCCTGATAAAATTTATAGTGGGGGTCTTAAGAGTTGTGATATTTTCAAGGATATTGCATGCTAAATTCCTGGAATGAGCCTTGGCACCTTCATTCCTATGTATTTTCTTCTTTTTAATGTACGTTCTGAAAATAAAAAGGATTTGGCAAAAGTCCTGATATTTTGTAACTGCTACTTAACTATCTTACTGATGTTGCTTTTCTGGGAATGAAATGGGGTTGCATGACAGCAGGCCATGGAGGGGCAGGACTGGCGAACTGTGGCATTCACATGTTCATACAGAACCCCGTCTCAATCTCAGTCTGTATTTATTCTAACAAATGCTCCCAAATGCATCTAAATACCAATGCATTTTTCACAAAACACATTTTTGTACACATTCTCCTGAAATACACCTTTTTGTCCTTAAATGTTGTTCATAGTTTGGGATTTCTTTTCAACTGAGAAATCAGCTACATCCCAATTTATGCATTCTGCCGGGAAGTGAATCAGGCTTAATGGTGTAAGAAAAACAAATTTGCAAGCAGCTCTGTTGTGAATGTGTCTGCGCATGTAAAGGAGGGGCAGGTATGGAAGCAAGAGAAGGCAGCATGGACTCAGAAGGTTCTGTACTCCCCAGCACGCATGACTCTGCAGGTCTCCACATTTCTACTGGGAGTGTCCTGCACTGAGCGTAGGAACAGACTAAATGGTCTACTAAAGTCTCTGCAACGATGGGTCTTAAATTGAGAAGTTCTTCATTATCACCTCTTTATTTAAACCTGTACACTAGAGAGCATAAGGAGGGCCAGGTTTGCCATGGGACAAGAACCTGGGGTCCCACAAAGTGTTGAGGAACACAGATGACAATGAGGTTCAGGCACCATGTTCTAGGGCAGGACTGCTGGGACCTCTTCCCATGAAATCCCAGCTAGAGGATGAGGCCAAACCAGCATCCCTAGACTTGAGCTTACTGAAGCACCTTCTGCCTTGTAGCTAGAGGAATCAGAATTGGACATGGGCTCTTCAGGGCCTTCAAGGCTCAGACAGCTTTGGAAGCCTCATTCCTTAGGTCCTCCAGAAGGTTGCATTGGGAGCTTTCCATGGTCCTGAAGCTGCTTCAATGGCCCTACCTTGATTTTTACTCCACCTGCCTTGATGTGTTGCCAGTTTCAAGCCTGGACGAACAAGTCACTGCTTGCTGGGCCCCGATATCTAACCCAGCAACTCGTTTTCCAAAGTAGCTGATCTTTGGAGCTGACCTTCAAGAAGCCCGCAATAGGATAGGAACACAATTACCCTCCTTCACAAACTACTCTCAGCAGCTGGTGCTCAGTGGCCAGTCTCCCCTTGACAGGGTGGAGCAGCATCTCCCGCATGAGCAACAGCTAATGCCTGACCAATCCCTCAGGGAATCGGCATGGTATGTATGAGGCCGTACAGGGTGAGATGCGGGAGCCGGATGAGATGCGGGCTCACCTGTAGATGGTGTACTCATTTGGGATGCCAGAGAAGGGGTCGGAGCCATTGCGTTTCCCAAAGTTGCCCGTCCACAGCACCGTGTCGTTGTAGATGACAATGGCCGACAGGGTTGGCAGGCCAGGGCTGTGGATTTTCTGGCGAAGAAGCGTGTCCACCTGCAGCAAAGGTGGGATTGGGAAGAAATCACAGGCTTGCTCTGTGCTACCAGAGATGGCTGCTTGGGGCAAGAAGCACATCTTCAGGCAGTCAAAGATGAGGAACCAGAGAAGCAATGAGGTTCAGGCAAAAACACAGTGCGAAGGGCAGGCCAAAGTTCAGACACCGGTGAGATGGACAAGCATAGGAGCAAGGCAAGGTCAGAAAGTGTGGAGTCAGGTCGCTGGGCAGGCAGGGGCACGCTGGAGACAAGGACAAAACAGAGCGGAGCTCAACAACGGTTTGCACATCACTGGAAGTGACAGCACAGCTTCATTCTGCACAGTTTGGATCTCACCTGGAGTCCCAAACCCGCCATGCGGCTCGCTGCTCAACTTACCTTTTCCAGAGCATCCTTCAGGATTGGGATTGGGTGGTCCAGAGGGACGGGATCCGGGAAACGGGGGCACATCTGCACTGCTTCTGGCTTGACCTCCATCACTGCTGGGCCTGGGAACAAACCCAGATGGATTGTGTTTGTCAAAGAATACCGTTTTATACTTCTGAAAGTTTGAATATACATGTATTTAAATCTGAATGTTTATACGGATTTTTAAAAAATTGTAGGTGAGTGCATGAACAGAACAGAACAGGATGGTCCAGGAAATTGACAGGGACAAGAAATAAATCAATTCACCCATCTCTGGGTTAGAAACATAGAAACAAGATGCCCATACATTCTTGATTATTCTATATTTAAACTAAGTTAACCCACATTGGGCAGTGGTTAAGTGCAGGGCTGGGCCTCCAGGGATCTGGGTTCAAGTCCCCACTCAGCCAGAGAGCTCAGACTCTCAGCCCAACCTACCTCACAGGGCCATTGTTGTGAGGATAAGATGGAGGAGAATCTGATAAGCTACCTTGCAAGAGGGAGAAAGGTGGGACATAAGGATGTATGTAATGAGGTTAATAAGTGTTTTAATGCCACATGCAGAAGGGAAATATTCCACCCCTTTTCCTTGCCTTTCTTGGCCAATCAGCTAAGTTAACGTAGGGGGAAATCCAAGGCCCCACTTTGAGTTGACAACTTCTGATCTGGATTAGCAGGTCTGGCACCTACCTGAGATGGGAACTGCACTTATCTCCACTTATGCCCTGTCTGTCAATGAAATAATGTTATAGAAACACCTTCTGTCTCGAATGAGCTCTCCTTTAGAGGAAACCAAGTCCAGGCAGAGCTTCCCCTATTCCATCTCATCCCTTGAGGAAGCAAGGGGGTATGTGCCACTAAATTTTCCCCCAAGTCTGCCAGCTCAGAATGAGCTTTCCATGTTTGCTAAGCCTTAAAGGATGCAACTTACACGTCAAAGCCATCCAGGTTGTTCTCTGGCATTCAGGAGTCACCATAACAAGGGAAGGCCTCCATAACAGGAATGCCCAGCCTGAGCTTGGACTGTTGCTCCCTGCCGGGAAGGTGGCTGTGTGTCCTCTTTTGGAGAGGACAGCCCTCAATTTGAGGGACTGCTGGAGGCTAGGTCTTGCTAGTGAAAGGCCCAGTCCTATTTAAAGGTAAAGATCCCCAAGGAGGGATCCTGGGGGCACTGAGGCTGACCATCAACCCTTGAAAGCCAGATTTCCACACGTGTATCCACACGAATGATGATCCTATGCAACACGTAAGGTCCATCCTAGTCTCTTCTTGTGTGCCTTTTTTGGCCATCCTTTCCCTCTGCACCTCAACTGGGATCAGCCAACCTTCTGCACGCGCGCTTCGTGGCAAGTACGTAGGGCAACGAGGTGGCCCCGGTGGGCACTCTGCGTGTGAGACTTACTGGGCTCCAGCTTAGGAAGGCTGTACTGCCATAGGAAGCAGCTGGTCATGGCAACGGAGAGCAGGAAGAAGACCAGCAGGACCACGTGGATCACCTTCACTTCCATGCTGGAGAGCCGGAAGAGTCTGTGCTCGCTGGAGGCCTGGTAGGAACACAGGAGAACTTCAGCACCCGCGGGAATTGCAAAGGAAGCTCAGCTCTGGAGCACTGCCTTTCATGCAGGTGACAGCTTGGAAGACAGACACACTGGAGCAATCCCAAGGAGAGGAACCGGGATGGGGAAGGGCACACGAGCCCAGCAGAAGGACTGGCTCTCCTCGGTCCCTTCTCTTCGCCTGCCTTGATTTTGGCCAGGCTGGTTTCCCAGAAACACTGTTCTCTGAGGAGGGATTTTCTTCTTCCTGAGAGACTGAATATTAATTCTTTCTAATGCTTCTCGACCATGCGGTAAAAATGGGACTGATCTCAAGCTATTTATAAACCCTTCAATCTCTAAGCATCTGCTCAGGAGGGAGTCACCGCAGCCACAGAGAAGCCCCGACTTACTTCCCCCGCCCTGAGCAACAAACGTCAGAAAGTTTCTGTGGGACTGCGGTTGCTCTTGTCATTATCAAATTACTGCCCCCTGCATACACATTTTATTTTTGCAATCCAAGGGGTACAAGCCAGACCATCTCCAGAGAGAAGCTCAGCATCCACTTAAAAATGTGTGAAAACAGACTGCTTCGCCCTAGTTGTGGGCAAAGGAAAAGGTGGAGGGTTCACCCCACGAACTTTGCAAGAATCCCAGTGATGAGCCACTGTTAGGTTCATCCACCAGCAAAAGGCACTGATTCACTGGCGGGAAACCCTTATGCAACATTAATTCCATGCTTTGCAAGCTGCTTTAAAGAAAGCAATCCTTATGCAGCACTGAAGCAGAGATGTGGAATGATAGGAAGGAGAGCTTTTCTACAGAAAGCATTTATTCTGCAGAATAAATTATTTATTCTAATTATTGAAAATAAATTATTTATTCTAAATTACTTATTCTACAGAAAGTGTTTATTCTTCCTTCCCCAGCTGCAGTTGCTATGAGTTCTGACTGTATAGCTTCTCTCCTCTAAACAGCATTTTATTTATTATGTACTATTGTATTTCAATGTATTTTATCATGTTGTAAGCCGCCCCGAGGTTTCGGCAAGGGGCGGCATAGAAATGTTATAATAATAATAATAATAATAATAATAATAATAATAATAATAATAATAATTTTCAGCTAGCTTTCTTAGGGCAGGAAAAATGCGGTATCATTTCCTAAAACAAAACAAGAAGCTTGTTCCAGTGCTTCAGCTGTGCTATTCCACTATGTCAAAGTATCCCTAGTGATTCTGGAGAGGAAAATCAGGAAAGATGCTCTTCCTGGTGTTTTTGGCTCTCACTTCTGTGACCAAATTGGAAGCAGATTCAACAAATCAACAGCCTCAGGTAGAGAAGCTCTTAATAGGATCCCACCCTGAGTCATTTTCTGATGTCTTCTCCCTGAAGTCCATTCTGGCCTGCTGCCCCTTCATCTCAAAATGAAAACGTCCACATGAAAATTTTCATTTTCTTGAAATACATTGCTGGGAATGCATTTCCTTTCCAAGTCTGCATTTCTAAGGAGGGAATCCTCGGCATGTGGAATGCTTGGGAATAAGCTTAGTTGAATAAAGAGGGGCCGAAGGAGCATGCATAAGAATGCTTGGCAAACGTCTCTCCAAGCACGCGTGTCTAACAGAGCAATCCTATCTGTGCTGCCATGTATATGCATAGGCAGAATGTGTCACGGAGCCGCCGAGTTCCGTCGGGCTGGCTTCCTGGGAAGCACAGATTCCAGACAAAATGTATGAAATGCATTCATTCTGCCAGCTGCAGCCCACAAGGAAACGGCCTCCCCCCACCCCTTTGTCATAATTCTCCTTTAAAAAAAGGGGGAAAAAAAGCTTTGTTTTGAATCCAGTGGGAGTTTTCCCCAAATCTAACTGCCATTCATGCTATTCTGTGTCTCATGTTTATACATACACCTATGTACTCTAATGAATGTGTAGTGTGGATAGATGTGTACTTGAGCACCTTAGCCAGAACGCCAAGCTCTACTTGGCTTTATCATGCTCACTTTTAGAGGGAGCCCTAAAGAAAAGGGGATTTCTGGCAAAGGAAAAATGCCCAAGCCAGTGCCACTAAATTTGGGAGCCCTGCCCAGATGGCACTGCTGATGAGATCTTCTGCATGATCCCGGAAGAATCTTAACACCAACAAGCTGGTTAAAATGCCACTAAACCTGAATTACTCCTGCCTAGGTGTTCCTTCTGTTTCTATTCCATACAACCATAGAACCAGAGTGAGTCAGAAGGGGTCTCCTGGGCCATCTAGTCTGACCCCTGGCTCCAGCCAGCTCCACTCATGACATGGCCACCATGTGCATGTCCAGCCTCTCCTTGAACACCCGCACCCATGGGGCCTCAACCACCTCCTGTGGAAGCCCAGTCCACACCCTCGGGGTCCTGACTGTCAGGAAGTGCTTCCTGGCACCCACCCTAAATCTTGGTTCCCTGAGTTTGGCTCCACTGGAACACATCCTGCCCTCCACTGCAGGGGAAAAAAGGTCTCTACCCACCTCTGCATGGCCCCCCCTCATGTGCCTGTATGTCGCCAGCAGATCCCCTCTGAGTCTCCTCTTATCCAGCCTGAAGAGACCCAGCTCCCTCCGTCTCTCCTCATATGGGCTCCCCTGCAAACCAGCCACCAACCTTGTGGCCCTGAGCTGCACTGACTCTAACCTTGCTATATCCCTCTTGTAATGGGGGGGGGGGGGGCAGAACCGAGCACAATGCTCCAGCTGCGGGCTCACCAGAGTTGTATAGAGTGGCAGTAATACCCCCCTCGATCTAGAAGCCATGCTTCTGCCTGTAGAAAGGTAGCCTGTCTCTCACTCAGGACTAGATGCTTAGAAAGAGTCGCCCAATCCTGTGGAGAAGGCAGGGGAGCAAGGTGGGAAAAGTTCTTGTCTGATTTGAGGTTACCTAGTGGAAATCCTCCTTTGGGAGGAGGAGGAGGGGTTTTGGGATGGGAGGGAGGGCAGATGTGACAGAAGTGCTGGAGAATGTCTCTCTCATTCCTGCCACCTGGGTCTCAAGGAGCAGAAGCCCCCCGAGGGTGGAGTCAGCAACTTTACTGGAAGGCAGGGATGGAGGTGAAGATTCAGGTTGGATTCAACTCTTGGCATGGGCAGATGCGTCTCCCTCAGCTTTAGCAGAAAGCTAAATCAGAGAAGTTTCCACAAAAGGACTGCACTTCAGAGGGTCTGTTGTGAGTTTGATGGGTTTTTTCTTGAGTTTGATAAAGAGAAAGAGGGGGAGGGACCAATGCATGGCAGAAGCTTTGCTGCATGCATTCAAGAATGCGAACCCAAGCCGACCGTGAAAATCTCATCCCAAGTCGTCTTCCCAGCTTCTACCTAAAAGGTAAAAGAGCCTTTTATTCAAGAAAGCTTGGAAGGGAAAGTTAAGGAGAAGGACTCCATTAGCAATACAGCCTGAAGCTTTCTTCTTGGAGGGCAGTCCTCTTAAGTTCACTAAGACTTAATACCAGGTGGTGTATAGAATCACAGCTTCAGTCCTTCCATTAAAAGCATAATTGTGGAACGTCTAAGGGAACATCTCCTTCCATTCAAGCGTGCCGGGACCTTGGGATCATCCGTGGCGGTCCTCCTCTGAAAGCCCTCCTTGCAAGAGGTGAGGAGGATGAGGAAGAAGAAGAGGAAGAGGAGGAGGAGGGTCTTTTCCGCTACAGCACCCCAATTGTGGAACTCAGTCCCCAGAGAATCATTCCTTCTGGCACCAGGCCAAAACTATTTGCCCAGTTTTTCAATTGTTAACGGGTATGTTAATTATTTTATATCAAGTACTGACACTAAGAGGTTTTTAATTGTTTATTTGCTGATTAAATAGTTTTAAAATGTGTGTATGTGTAAATGGCCATGAGGTTTTTAATGAATGATGACGGAGCATGGGGTCTAGGGAAGAACCAGCTTGAGCTCTGCCCACTCCTGACCTATGCTAAAAACCCCTCCAGCTTGTCTCCCTCATTTTTATTCTCAGCAGAGCAGCCTTCAGCCCAGCCAACGAACAGCTTGAAGGAACCACCATAAATGGAGAACAAAGGGGCAGACTTGACCTCCTTCTCGGGGGTCGTTCCCAGATGACATCAGATTGCGCCATCCAGAGGACGGGTTCAACCCCACTTCCCACCCACTGTTGCCGCCATCTTACCCGGAGCTGGAGACCCTCCATGGCTTCTTAGAGACTTTCCCTCATGGCATTCGCAGCAGCCTCTGAATATCTGGGGATCCTGCAAAAGCAGTAGGACTGGTTAAGCAAGCGGTCACGTTCCTTGGCGATCCACAGGATGGGAGATCTGTGGGCAGGGTGGGAATGACACAGGTGGATCCCACAGCCACTCATAAAATTGCTGTGTCTCTCAGCACTCTTCTTCCCGGGGTTCCCGCACTTCCAGAGCCCTCCCTATTCCAAAAAATTAAAAAAAGCTCCAATGCATGCAATCTTGGTAGTGGGACAACTGCAAGACTGTCCACCTTTCCAGTTCTTTTCTTCTGGAGCTTAAGGTTTGGAAATGGCATGGATCTGTCCGACAAAGAGCACCACGTCCTGCCCTGCAAACAATCCCACCACCTGAGAGACACAGGTGCCCATCTTGTATCCCCTTCCCCCCAGGAGGTCTAACATTTAGCTCCCTGATGCAGCAAGAGGTGCCATCTCGTCCTTACCAGCCTTCCTGCTCCTGCTTTGCACGCCTGGGCAGTGCTGTCTGAGAGCTGAGGGCTTCTTGCCCGCTGATGATGTTAAAAGGGCCGGCGGAGCACTAATCCTGCCTGCCCCAGATTATCGCCTTGGCAATGCAGGATGTGGAACATCTGGTCTGGGATGGAGGAGGCCCAAATGCAGCCCGGGGCTTCCAGGGCCAGAAGTTTAGGAAGGTTTAAGTGTTTGTGGGATACGCAAGGTTGAATAGCGCAGCTGTCGGGCTGTGCCTGCCCTCTCTTGTGGTGTGCTGTTCCCGGAGGGGAAATGGGTTAATCAGGGCACAGAGGAAAAGGGTGGAGAGGGCTCTGGAGACAGACAGACTTTCCTGCAAGGGTATGAACCAGGCAGTAAGCTTGTAACACTTCTACTCCCTAACAGGACTTCCCACTTTGCTGCGGGCTCAGTTCCGACAACCCAGCAACAGCCCAGTCAAGAGGGTGAGTGTTCTTTCAGTTTTAGGAGCAGAAGGAAGAAGGATAAAAGCCCTACCAGCTGTTCTCAGCACTTTTTGGAAATGGAGTGCCACATCCTCAGCATCAGAACTGCCAGGCTGTGCATTGTCTGGTAACTCAACATGCAGAATCGGTTCTGTGTTTCACTGGAACCCAGGATCCACCGGAAGGAAGAGCTGGTGCATTGGGATGAAAGAAAATGGCAAAGGGCGAAGGAGGGTGCATTTGGGTTGGATGGATTGTGACTGCAGTACAGATTGGAATGCAGGCATCCTTCAAACGGTGCACTTTGCCCAATTCCGTGATGCAGCTCTCAGCTGCAAAATGGTGCATAAAAAGTCAATTTTGGGGAAACCGTTTTGCGCAGTTTAGGGGTTTCCTGCGTCCGTGGGGCTTCTCACCCATTACAGCGTTGCTTTCCAGGGTATAGGAGCTATCCGTGGTGCTGATTTCCCTCCTCACATCGCTCCAGTATCATGAAGCACCGCGGATGGCTCCCATGAAGCTGGGAAGAAAACGTGCAAGGGACCGCCCCTATGGTCACAGAGACACCCTCCCCACTGACAAAGGTGTGCGTCAGGAAAAATAATTTTCCAAAAGTAACACTCCATGTGCAATAGGCAAAACCGCATGCCCAGAATGAAGACATTAGGAGAAATCTGCACAGAAGCCCTTGTGGATTTTCATGGACGTGTGCATGCACATGCGTGGTTGAAATCCTCAAAGTTTGGCATCAGCCTAACTTCAAACTGGGCAAAGTCTCGAAGGATAGGCAAAGTGAGAAACCAGGAGGAACCGAAAATGCCAAATTGGTCCATCCGCATGTTCGAGCGATTGGGGAAACGTCTCTTCTCTTTTGATGTCAGGATGGAGCCCCCGCAGTGGCTGGTGGGCTGTGACCAGGACAACATCTTCTATTACAATCGTCACACAACCCAGAATGGACACTCAGGGCATTGTTCCATTCAATTACACAATCCTCCTCTAGCTATTCTGGGCTTCGGTCCTGAGCAGGTGGCAGCCTTGCTTCTTGCTCCTCCAACCCTCTGTTGCATATATTTGCTTATATTAAGTCATTTCATGGACTTGAACAGAGACTACCATAAAAAGATAACTGCATCCTCAGTGTTGATTTGGTGTAGGATGTTGCATATTTCATGGAATGCAGCTGATTTACAGAGAAATGTTTAAGAGGATGTATAAAGATCAAGGGATTATAAAATGCTAAAAACTAGAATATTTTGCTCTTCTAGTGAAAATGGGAAGTGAAAAATGTAGACTGTTGCTGCTGATTATGTAAGAAAGGTCAAAACCAAATGTGGGGAAGAAGTGTAGGAAGATTTAACTTTTATACCACCCGATACCCTCAGCTCTCTCGTTTGTTTACAGCTATCTAAACAATATAATATCATTGTTTAACCTATGGTTGGAGAAGAACAAGAAGAATCCATTGAGAACAGGAAAGAGAAGCGAGTACAATCACAAAACCCCATCAGAGCTTTACCATCCTACCTACTTTTTGGGTAAACATGTAACAAAAGCTCACTTCTGCCAGGTGCGCCAAGACAATCTACATGTAACTATGTTAGACTACAGCAATTCCAGGTTCAAATCCCCGCTGGGCCCCAACGTTTACTGGGGCAACTACACTCTTCTGATTCCATCTACCTCACAGGGTTGTTGTGCTGACAACATGCATGGGACCACATTGAGATCCTTGGAGGAAAGAAGGTATATATTAAACTAATAATGAAACAGAAACTGGTTTCAAGCTGATGAAAATGTCCAATTCTCTACTTTGTTCCACTCTGAAACCATACTAATTCTTTTATACCATGTTCTTCTCTTTCCTCCATATAGTTTAGGCACTTTTTAAAACTGGCAGTGATATGCAAGCAGAAAAGCCAATCAAACAGTTTCATGTGTCGGTGGGTGCCAAAGTGGACAACTGCCCAGGAAGCTATTAATTAACTATGACAGTGCGGGGATGTGGGAAATATTCCCCCAGGAAGCTTCTAAAGTGCCATGTGGCTAACTTCCCAAACCTAGAAAGGATCTCAGCTCTTCAATTGGACCCCACAGTTGCAGTGCTAACAACCCTTTGCTCTGTGGTACCTGGCAGGAGCAATTTTCCATGGCACGCAGATGAACATCAGCTATAAATCAAGACAAGCGATAACTGGACTGTGGGAGCATCTGGAAACTGTCATGGAGATGGTTTCATCAGACCTCGCGTTAGCAACACTGACCGGTGGGGCTGTCCTGATTTCAAGGCAGGGATTTATTTATTTATAAAATTTGCATGCCATCCATCACGTGCGTCTCTTACAACATAAGAAGGGTTCCTTCTCAGCCATACCTAGAGAGATCTGGGAAGTTCTGCAGCAAGGTGTGTGCTGCCCCGTTGAGTTATAGTCCTTCCTGCAGTTGGAGAAACTGACCAAGACCCCAGCAAAAATGGCCTGGGTAGGAGGTGAGCAAAGCATGAATCCCCTGCTAAGAAGATTTTGGTACAACACAGAGGCGCTACCCAACACAAACAGTTTCTTCACATTTTTGGCCCCGACAGAAACATATTTTAGAGGAGTTATAGCTGTCAGTAAGACAACATACCCATGTTAACAAAAGTGGAAGGGCACGGTATGTCGGTGAGTGCATTACCAAGGAACAATCTTCCTCAAAAGACACAGCCACAGGGGCTAGTTGAAATGTTGGCAACCCTGTTGTCCCCATAAGCAGAAGCATTTAAAGCCTGCAGAAGAATTGGCTCTGATGTCCTCAACCTCCACCCCCCGAGAAATTAACAAACCCATGGAAGGTTCACAAATTATGGCAAGTTATGACTTGATAACTCATTGGAGAAGAGCCTGATGCTGGGAATGATTGAAGGCAAAAGAAGGAGGGGACGGCAGAGGATGAGGTGGCTGGATGGGGTCACTGGGGCAGTCGGCGTGAGCTTTGGTGGACTCCGGGGGATGGTGGAGGACAGAAAGGCCTGGGGGAGTGTTGTCCATGGGGTTGCAATGGGTCAGAGGCGAGTTTGCAATTAGCAAATGATTTGAAAACCCATAGTTTATTGTTGGGATGTGAACTGTGGGCTTTCCACCAGTTTCTGAGCACAGCTGGATTCAAACAACATGGCAACTGACGGTTAACAACAACCCATGATTCAATGGCAAACTCCACTCAAGTCATGCTCAAACTGCGTAGCCCTGTTCTGTGAAACCTGCCAATGATACTTAGAAAGAGTCGCTGTCTTACTACTAGGAGCATCTCAGGAGAAATAGCATGCGTGGGCTTGTGGGCAAGAAATGGCACAGGACGCAAACTGGACCAGGGCATAATCCAGAGAATGAGCTGCTGTTGCTTTTCCTTCAAATCAGAAGTGGCCAATTTAAGCCTGTTTGGTTTTTTAAAATCATGAATAACTTAACATTGAGTTTGGACTAGAATTCATCATGCTGCCGAGCTCACCCAGACCAGAAGAAAGTTTTGGCCTGGAGGGAAAACACGACCAGGTGATGATGGAACAGAAGCATGTGCAGAAGCCGGGTGCTCTGGAATGCTCTGCTCTCATGGACACAAACACCCATCAACATAAATCTGTGCAGAGCCGCCCGTGGAAGGCATCCCGGCAGAGGGCCACCATAAGTCCATGAGGACTGAACAACACGCACCACCAAACCTCCCAGCAAAGGTCCTCTTTCTCCAATCTGCAGATCCAAGTCTTGTTAAAACCACACGCCAATTCCCCTTGCTCACTACGGAGCTCTCTATTTGCATGTAAATTGGGAGTGCCTCCAAAATCCCCTGCCTGAGTGGCCTTCGGGCCCATCTAAGAAGCTGGAGTGAGAGAGAGGCCAGGAAAGAGTCCGTGTGGGTGAGCAAATACCCTCCTCAGCATCACCCCCAAGCCCCAGGAGGTCTTGCATCTATTTCAAGGCATGCCTCGAAACAGCTGTGGAGGCCCAGCCATCCCAGAGTTGCTTCATTAACTCCCTGCTGGCAGCCCATTTACAGATAACGGATATCGCCTCTGGACATTTCACCCCATAGCAACAAGATCTTTAATGGCTATTATTGCTCCATGGAGAACCAGGGCAAAGCCGCCTCAAGGAAACTTGGCAGCCAGCTCTTCCTGGTGGGGGTGGTTACTGGGTATACGCAGAGCTCAGCCTTCTACGAGTCCTTATATTTTCTCTCTCACACACACAGACGCAGGCAAGCACACATCTCAACCCTCATCACAATCCCCACTCCACTTACACAATATGGGTACCTACCAATGAAGGGCTTTCCGTGTTCACTCAAGGACTGATATGCCAGGAAATCGCAGCTATTCAAGATACAGGCAATCTGAAGTGAGCCCAAAAGCAAAGGCCGGAGCAGGTGAGACTCAAGACACAAGTGAAGATGTGGAAACAGAAGGTCCACATCTTCTGCAGCCACAGTTGGCCGTGCCAAACTGGGCAGCACTGGAAAGCCCCTAACAGATCTTCTGGAGCCCCCAGCTTGGCTGTCTAATTGCACTGGTCCTAGTCCCACAAGCTCTTGCAGACCTGATGCCACATTCACAAGCACTTTCCAAGTGCATCAGGCTACTGGAGGAATCGTTCCGCTCTCCAGATCCTGGCTGCAGGCCGAGTTCTCCACCTGGCGCCAGTAGCCCCCCAGATTTTCAAGTAGGAGCTTTCCCTGCACCCTCTGCATGCAATGCCCATGCTCCACCAATGAGCTCCTCTCCTCTCCTCGACATTATATCCTGGAACCACTTTTACTTTTGTTGTACTTATAACCCTAAAAACTCCTATCTCATTTATCTGCCTGTCTACGGTGGAGGCAGATATGCCATCCAGATGCAGCAAAGTCAACAAGCACACATGCAGCCCGTCCTGAGATACCTGAAGATTTGTAAAGCCATTTCTGCCTGGGACCGAGCCCTCAGCAGCTCGTTCCACAACGCCTTTGATAACCCGGCAGTCACTGCCTGCCCAGGGCCAGCCCTTAGTTTGATCAAGATGCTCTGTAGGTTAAGCCACTGTTACCACTCATGTGCCCATCTGTGTGCCCAGTTGGCATAGCCACCATCTGCAAGAGGAGCAAGACCTCTCCATTTCCTCCCGCTTGGCACCACGTGCCTTTGGAGATTGCAGGGAGAGCAAGCAGCAAGATCAGAGGCTGGGAGGCTGCTGAGGCTGGCATTTGGCCCCCTGCAGGCACGTGAGCTCTGGCAGCCGCCCAGCATTGCCCCCAGGTTGGCCCTGCACAGGGCTCCTGCTCACGCATGGATTTGTTTCTCTTTTCTTGTGGCTCATCCCAGCCAAGAGCCCCAGTCAAAGCGTCATAGAACGGCCAGTGAGGAAAGCCAGAGTAACTCCTGCCTCCAGCATCCTCTCTAGCAGGTAGACAGAAGGACTTGAGCACTCGTGAGATGGCCGCAAAGGCCATTCTGGCAGGGCCCTCTGAGTAGCCTTCTATGTTCCATCCATGCTGCATTTTGCAAAGGTCCATCCGATCTCTTCCAGTCAGAGGAAATATGAGTTTTGACTGTGGGTGGCAGTGGGTCTCAAAGCCCAACCTGCTGTTCCCAACCAGGAGCTGCCAGGCCTGGCTTTGTCCTAGCTTGGAAGAGCACAGGGCCCTGTTGAGGCACCAGAGGAATGCCAGATGGGGAGCAGGATCTGCCCCATTCCACAGGTGCATATTCACTATAGCTTGGCATCTAGGGTGGATCACTCTTATTAGGGCATTTCTAACCCCTCCAATTAGGGATCGCAGGTGGCGCAGTGGTTTAAACCTCTGTGCTGCTGGGCTGGTTGATCGAAAGGTCGCCAGTTCGAACCTGCACAACGGAGTCAGTTCCCGTTGCTCCGTCCCAGCTCCTGCCAACCTTGCAGTTCGAAAGCATGCAAATGCAAGTGGATGAAAAGGTACCACTTCGGTGGGCAGATAACAGCATTCCATGCACCTCGGTGTTCAGTCATGCTGGCCACACGACCACGGAGACTGTCTGCGGACAAACACTGGCTCCCTCGGCCAGGAAACGGGGATGAGCACCGCCCCCTAGAGTCAGGCGTGACTGGACTTCACGTCAAGGGGAAACCTTCGCCTTTACCCCATCCAATTACTGCAAGTCTCTGGACAGCTTACAACAAATCACCAATAGATACATCATAATAAATACATCATAATACATCAAAATAACCCACGGCAGGATAAAAACATAATTTAAATTATTTAAGCTTTAAAATATTGGGTAAATAAAAAGGTCTTGACCTGGTGTCGAAAAGCATATAACGTCGGTGCCAGGCAAACCTCTTGAGGTGAGTCATTTATGTTTGTATCGATGCTTATTACAAATCAAAAGGAGGGTGTAGATTTTTAATATTTGTAGTGTTGAACTATAAGATGAATGGAAAGAGAAGATGAATCGATCCCATCAGAGAAGGGGAAGACCTCCTAGGAGCCGGAATGATTCCATCAAGGAATTCACAGCCTTGAAGGGCTGAGCAGGGCTGTCAGGGCTAAGACATTTTGCTGGGCTTCCACTCATGAGCTTGCGGTAAGTCAGAGACAACTTGATGGCACAAAATACCAAAACAAACACCTCGTTTATATGCCAACTGCCACAACAACCAACTCCTCTCTGCTAAGTACTGGAGACCAATGCAGAGACCTCCAAATGAGGTCTGGATGAAACAACACTTAAATACTTATGTATCTATGTATAGGTTCTATGTATAGAATCTATAGAATGTAAATTCTATGCATAGAGGGAAAATAAAGGTGGAGATGGGCTATTTTGTTTTTAAATGCATTGCCAGGTAATAAGAGGGTAATAAAAATGTGACCGAATGAAAATTATTAGTCTTTCATTTCTTATGGGACTTACAAAACATCTTCATTAGAGGAGATAATTTGTTTAATTATGTAATAGAACTTGGCTGTGTACCCCTGGATGTAGAAAATCACCACACAAACATATCAAAGTAGTTTCTCTGTAAAAACAACCCACACAATTAAAATGGTCTTTATATATATGGAATGGTCCGATTTCTCTCTGGCTAAATGTGGGGCTGAGGATCGGGGCATATGGCTGGCAAATGCAGTGCTGCAGAGAACTGACCAATACAACCCCACAATCTCTCCCCATTGAGAGTGAAGCTGTGGGGTTCTCACACATACCCTGCTCTACCTTCAGAGTTTCTGTGGCTATCCGAGGCATCAAGGTGATTATCTGCTGACATAAACGGGCTGCTTTGCACAATCCTTACCAGAATACAAGCCGCCATTGCAACTTCTCTTCTACTTTTGGTAGAAGAGAGAAGCAAGAAACGCTTGACCACAAGAGGCAATTGCGCCTTTGGAAACCCCAGTGCTTGAGTTTTGCTGCAAAACGACGCGATAGAGAACTTCGAGCTTAATGCCAGTCTCTGACATTTACCTTCTCTATGGTTGTGTTTGTACATGTGGGAATCTGAGAATCCTAGAGGTGCATGGGTCTTGGAGGCTATCTAGTCCACCCCTCTGCTCACCTCCAAGGACAGCTTCCCTGGCAGATGGCCATTCATTCTCTGCTCCAATCCTGCTGGCAAAAGAAAATTCATCCCCTCCAGTACCAAACTGATGGCAGAGTTTGGACATCTCTCTAAACAATGAGCCAACACTTGCCTCCCACCGATTTCCACCCATCATTATTCAAACCTGCTCTCTTGAGCAGCAGAAGACAACCCCGATCCCTCTTCTGGGCTTCAGTCCACCCAAACATCTGAATACCTTCAGGTGCCTTCCTAATCTTCTCTGCTCCAGGATAAAAATCCTCGATTCTTTCATCTATGCCTTGCAGGATTTGGTTCGCAGGCTTCTCACTATCCCCAAAGCCCTTCTTTTGACATGACCCAGGAGGTCTGCCATGCCCCCCTTCAGCGTGGTGCCCAGAATGCTTCTGATGTCGCCTGGCAGGTGCTGAATAGAGAGGAGCTAATGTTCATACCCCCATGCCGTAGGGATGCCATAAAGGTAGGCCCTTGCAGGCAGGCATATACAAATTTGCCATTTGCTGGTGCCATGGACTGGTGGCACAACACTTCCAGTCCCTGCCCAGCTCCGCACATACCCCTATTTGCAGTTTCCTCTTTGATCCCTGACTTCCCCCCTTCTACGCAATTCTTTCGAAGCCCCTCGAAGCTGTGAGGGTCTGCTGCCACCTGCAGGCAATGGAGAGAGATTCACTATTCCCTGGATCTTTGGACACTGGGGAAAAACACAAGGACGTGCTGAAAGATGCAACTTTTCTGTCATAAGAGACCAAAGTTTGGACCATCTGGATTTTTTTTTACATAAGTTGTAGAGCCTTCAAAACTGCCAGTCTTATGCACATCAGCTGGGACACTATGAGGTGGCAAAAACCATTTCCTGCGCTGATAATTATCTCAAAAGATACATGGATGAGACAGGCAGCATCTGTTGGAGAAACTGTTTGTCTTCCAGACTGTCCAATCATTCCAGTGTTGTTGGGAGTACCCCATTTTTCACCCCTGCAAAAGTGGGTTAAGACAGCAGGTCTATGGTTGGAAGTACAGGGCCTGGATATCTCAAAAAAACCCATCTACCTACACCCTAAAATCATATATAGAGGGGCCCTTCTCCAAGAGTCACCTTTGAAAGAAGCAAAAAGATGGTCACAAGGGGAAGGGCCTTCTTGGCTGTGGCACCCCACTTGTTGAGCCAGCTACCCACGGATATACGGCCAGTACCAACCCTATATACATTTCAGCATCACCTTAAAATGTTTCTATTCTCTCACCATTTTAATTGTTGGTGAACATTTGGTTTTATTATTATTATTATTATTATTATTATTATTATTATTATTATTATTGTAATAACATTTCTATGCCGCCCCTTGCCGAAACCTCGGGGCGGCTTACAACATGATAAAATACATTGAAATACAATAGTACATAATAAATTACCATTAAATACAAAAATATATTGGCTTTATCATACTGATACTGGCACAAGTGGATTGCTATTTATTATTGGTATTTTATTTTTGATCATTATATTGATCGTATTTCATTGGTCACGTACATACTTTCATGATGGGTGTTATGGCTTATATTGTTATGACTGCTTTAAATTGATTGATGGTTATTATACTGTCATAGTATGGTTTATTGTATAGCCATTATGAGACCTGAGCTAATGAAAGGGATATAAAAACCTAAATAATAAATAAAGTAGCATTATTTAGTAGCAATCGCTTCCCATATCTTAAAACATATCTCCTTACAGGGATACAACCACAATTCAGACCTCCGATTGAATACGTTCAAAGTTATAACTGTTTCCCATGTTTAATCGCTTCGGAAATTATGAATGGTTTTTTCCAATGAAGTGAAAGTGAATATCATTTTCGCTACAACAATACTTGTGGATTTATTTATGAGAATCCTGGAAGCCATTGCTGTTCAACAGAAGAAAAGCTCAAGGCAAACGCTCTAGTTCACCTCCACATAGAACAGTCCCTTGTTGCATATTCTGACTGGTAGAAGCACTTCAGGATTTCAGGCAGATGGAGGTTTTTTCCATCTGCCACCGGATCTTCAGAACCAGAGACAACCGGGATTTGAGTCCGGATCTTCTGCATATTAAAGTATGCACTTGACCACTGTGCAACAGTGTAATCTGGGAAGTTGTTGTGTGTCTGCACCTGTTAGCCCAGCTCCCCGTCTTATGAATGTCTGGCATTATGTCTGAAAAAGTCACAGGAGGGAGCATAGCTCTGTGTCAGAGATCAAGATTCGCACACAGAAGGTCTCAGCTTTAATCCTGCCATCTCCAGGTAGGACCAATGCAGAAGTCTGCCCAACATCCTCATGAGATGCTTCTAGTTAGTGTAATCAATTCTGAGTTAGATGGATCAGCAGTGTCCCTTATATAAGACAGCCGCTGGTGTAGCTGTGAAGAAATGTCCTGCACACAACTGTTGCTGTTGTGTGTACTGTTGGTTTTGTATGGACCCTGTGAGTGTATCTGAGCGGGCTTGAGGGCTTCTTTGTTACTTTTCAACGAGTGTGTAGCAGTTGCTGAATGATGCTCTGAAGGGAGGGAGGGAGAGAGGCTCGTCCTTTGAATATTGTTGGATGAGCCAAGACCAGGTAAGTTTGATTCTGATTGGCTGGAGGTCCCAGCAAGGTGGGAAAAGCAGCTGGGATTTGCAGTGAAGGAGTTGCTAGGTGGGAGTTAGTTTGCACAGAATGAGGTTGGTATTGGATGCTCTAGAACTGTCTAGAACTGTCACTAAACAGTCATTTGAACACTGAAAATTTTAATAATTTCTCTTGTATAAAATACAAATCACCAGGTTAAGAGTTATTCGACCATTATTTTAATAATCAATGGTTTTAGAATTTTTTCCTTCATAGTCGCACTCCCTATTTTTTCCTCTTTTCTTAAGTTTCCGATGTGTTTTATATTGATTTAATAATTGATATTTTATATTGTACTTTTATTTTTTATATTGTACTTTTCTATTTTGTAAGCTGTCCTGCATGCTTGGCGACAGGACGGGATATAAATGCCCGTAATAAAACAACAACAACAGCAACAGTAGTAGTTGTTCTTCTTGTCTCCAGCCATAGCACCCATCTCATGTCTAAGCCAGCTATTGTGTTGGTTATGACCTATAAAGCCCTAAACGGCTTGGGTCCTGGTTACCTGAAGGAGCGCTTACGTCCATATATGCCCGACCACCCCTTGAGATCAGCGGGAGAGGCCCTTCTCCGGGAACCCTCCGTGAAGGAAATTAGGAGGGTAGGTACTCGGAGGTGGGCCTTCTCTGCGGTGGCGCCCAATCTATGGAATGCGATCCCCAGAGAGGTTTGCCTGGCGCCGTCGTTATTTGTTTTTCGGCGCCAGGTGAAGACCTTTTTATTTAAACGTCACTTTAATTGTTAACAATATTTGCTTATTTATCTGGCCCGAGCGACTTCTTTTATATTTTTTATTTATTTTATATTGTTAATTTTAATTTTATATTGTTATTTTTGTATTTTATTGTGTTGTAAGCCACCCCGAGGCTTCAGCAAGGGGCGGCATAGAAATGTTTTAATTAATTAATTAATTAATATTAGGAGATTTTTAAATACGCCCATGGAATTTGTAGCAGCGGAAAAGTGTCAGCTTAATGAAATCTCAGTTAAAGAGACAGAGAGCTCCTTAGGGCCAGAAATGCAAGCATTTACTATAAATAACAAAGCCAAACGATGGAATGGCCATGTAAGGGAGCAGTTTTCCTATAGGTGGCGCCAACAGTGGGAAGAGGAAATCCCCCAGAATCCTAAACAATTCACTTGTGATGATTATGCACATGAAAGGATCTGTTTGTGAGACTGAAGGTCTGCATGCAAGCCAAGTATTTCAGGCCTTATGCCGACCACAAGACAAGGCCAGGACCACAGCGCACATGGGGAAATGCTCCTGCACTTCATGCATCCATTCAGCAAAATACCTGAAGCTCCTTCAGAGGGGATGTTCACCTGCCCCATGTCCGTTTTCTTTGCAACCTCGCTGGAGAAGCTGAGGCAATTTCCATTGGAAGTGATCCCATGATTTCTACTCTGTTCGAAACCACAAAGCGATTCCACAGCGACATTGAAAGGGGACATCATGCATTCGACTGGGCGTTGTCGCTGCAACCACACTCCGAGAAGCTAAGAGCAAACAAACAAAGGAAATCAAATGGCAAGGGTGGTTGTGGATCCAGCAAACCAAAAAAGGGAAATTTAGGTAGGTCCCTTGGTGCCATTTTGGAAGACATATTTAGAAAGAAATTCAGGAGGCAAGGAGTGCAATGGCCGAGCATGAAGGATAGAGCATGTGGGCCATTGGCCAAAGGTTGCTCACCTCTGCTTGAATGAATCGCCCCAGGCACCGAGCTCTGCTGGCGGAAGCAATGATGCAAAAGAGGGCCGGACTCACTGGAGCCGACAATCAAGTCAAATGCCGCAGAAGATGGGGAAAACCCAATGAGATGGATCGGTTCCATGAGGGAAGCCGGAAGTTTGAGCTTGCAAAAGCTCAGCAGGGTTGAGAATGGCAAGACATTCTGGTGACTTCCATGAAGGGTCACCGTAAGTTGGAGGCAGCTGTTCTATTGTATTTCAATGTATTTTATTGTGTTGTAAGCTGCCCCGAGGCTTCGGCAAGGGGCGGCATAGAAATGTTATAACAACAACAACAACAACAACAGATCAGATGGTGCATAGTTGAGGTGGGATGGCTTCCCAGTGTTGCACCCATTCGCATCCCCGTGGGTCAAATCTGAAGATTTACTGAAACTCCCATTAAGTGTTTGCCTCGATACTTCTGTATAACCTGAGATCCAGAACCAGAGATCTAGAACCAGAGATCTAGTCCATTTAGGCCTGGAATCCCCAGCTGTTCCATCTTAAGACTCTGACCATGACCCTGGCCATCAAGGCAGACTTTCCCCCAACTTCTCTCCGCCCACTTCCTCCTCTAGAGGTTTTAGAACATCTTGCCTGATGAGTAGAACTGGAGATCTCAAAAGTGTCCATAATTCTGAGCATAATAGAGGGATTGTTCACCAGTAGATCTGGGATTTTTTCCCTCTTGGACCAGCATGCCTTATTTTGTTTCATGAATGCAGAGACCTCTTCATTTATCCCTATCTAACTAGCCACCCTAGCCTATATTTAACCCTAATTATTCCTTCCCGCTGAGCTGTAGATGGGATAGAAAATTATTCCTCTTTAGATCCTCTTTCATGTCACCATTTGCTAGGAGGAATCCCCTTAATATGCAGTGGATCTTACCCAAAAGAGCAGACCCATTGAAATAAAAGCAGTTCCAGGCAGCTGTGACTAGCTCATGCCATATTCCTTTCAATGGGTCTGCTCAACACAGGACTAACCATGGATACTACCCAGTGAAATGAGCACTTCCCCAACTCCTGCCAGAACATTGCCATTTTTAGAAGACAATGCCTCCTCCTCTTCTGTCGAAACAAGGCCAAAAGGAAACAAAGGAGGCAGAGAGTTAGCTGCAGAGGCGGAGGCTGCCCGGGGCTCCCCAGAAATGGGTACAGAAAGACACCTCAGTAGGGGAGAGGCAGAGAAATAATCGGCCTGGTATTGACAAAAGCAGCAGGCAAGCCTGGATCTTCAAGGTCAGCAAGGTGAGGCTGGAATCATGCTCTCCAAATGCCTGAGATAATAGTACCGACGAGAAATGCAGCTGCAGGGACGAGGAGCAGGGAGGGTGCCCCATCAGTGCCGCGAGAGAGCCATGCGCCATGCAGAGGCAATGGCCAGATCAATGGCGAAGGTACATACAATTTGGAGAGACAGCAGAGTGAGCTGCAAATACAGAGCTGAAGTGGAGGAGCTTATTTTAAGCCCATTGGGAAGGGGAGGGCTGCCAGATGATCCCCATAAAAGGGACACCCTTTTCTGAATTACTTCAGCTTTCTATCAGTTTCTGCAAGTCTGTTAGCCAGAAAGAAGCCCTAGGTTTCTCTGAGTGCTGTGGCAGAGAATCGCTTGATCTTTTCACGTGGAGTATTTTGTTAAAGTTGGTTGATTCAGTGTGAATTCTGCAAGGTATCCAGAGACTTGTGTGGGGCTACTGCTGAGTGGGGGGAGCTAAGCAGAATCCCTCATTCTCAGGAAGATATGCACTGTTCTTGATCGCCATACTCATATTAGAGACGCATCTCAAAATCGACCTTGATTTCTCCCCTAAATTTGTTGTTCCGAATTACCTGGAGTTATTCGCAAAACAAAACCAATTTGTTGCCATTTCTCCCGGGTTCCATTTTTTTTTACTTCCAAATTTTACACGGAGAGACATGCATGCACAGTTTGCCATTGCATTTGAGTTCTTTCCATAATATGTAATTTCTGTTCCTTTTTTTTACAGATTATTTAATATACAACTAATGAGTGATATGTTTTCAAGACAAATCAAACATGGGAAGGAATCTCAGTAGAAAGGTATACCTTGATGGCACTGAGTTTCTTTTTCTGTGGCGTTCTACCAACATGCAGGAAAATTTATATGCATTGATGACACACAGTAAGAAAAAAGTGAATCAAATAGAACTATACATTTACCAAGTGCTTATTATAAAGGGAAGCTTGATGGGGGAAATCATACCTTCTTATCTGAGCTGGCCAGGCCTGATAAGAGATTTGATGTTGTGACAGAGAATTGATAAAATGACACCGTCTGGACAGTCACTGTGCAAAGGACAGATTTCATGCTGGGGTCTATAGGAAAGAAAAGGATTATACATCAGTCAATATGATTATGCATTATACAAATCTATGGTGTGAATACACTAAGACTGTGTGCAGTTCTGGTCACTGGACTTCAAAAATTATCGTAGAGTTGGAAAAAGTGCAGAAAAGGACAACCAAATTATCAAGGGTTAACAAGCCTAGGAATAAAGAGTGTAACATTTGGGCTTTTTGGCTTGAAAAAAATGGCTAGAGGAGACATGATGGAGGTGTATAAAATTATTCAAGATATAGTGAAAGTAAATATGGGAGAAAAATCTCTCATGATACTGGAACCGAGGTGGGTCATCCAATGAAGCTGAATAGTGGGAGATTCAAGACAGGCAACAAAGAAATCTTTCTTCACGAATGATGGGATTCACTTCTCCACTGATAGCTACCGACCTCTATGCCTTTAAGAACAGGCATGTACAAATCAAGCTCATGAAAGTTCTCCAAACTGTATTTGCAGGTTCATTCCAACCCATCTCCAAATCAGATTGTGGGGCATCTTTTTTCTTGCTACATAAAAATTGTCTGTATTTTAAGGCTATTTTTCCAAATGAAGGCATCAATAGTTTTTCCTCCCTTTGGTTAAATCTTTGGGCACAAGTTTTGAGAGGATGCGTTCTTTCACATGCATTTTTATTATTTATTTATTGCATTTGTATGCTGCCCCAGAAGAAACATAGAAACAGAGTGAGTCAGAAGGGATCTCCAGGGCCATCTAGTCTGACCCCCGACTCCAGCCGGCTCCACTCATGACATGCCCACCATGTGCATGTCCAGTCTATCTTTGAACACCCTCACTGATGGGGCCCCAACCACCTCCTGTGGAAGCCCATTCCATACCCTCAGGGCCCTGACTGTCAGGAAGTGCTTCCTGGCATCTAAGACTCTCAGTGTGACTCACAGTGCAATCATAGACAATAAAACAGATAAAAATAGAAAATGCAGATTAAAAATATGATGGTTCTAAAGGCAAAAGTGGCAAAGGAGAAATTATCCAGAATATTTTAATATAAACATCACTTTGCCGGTCACAAAGCCTTAAGAGAAGAATTTCAACCTTATGGGGGGTTTTTTTCCCCAGGGTGGGGGTGCACAAGAATCAGGAACCACCAAAGAACCATTGTTTGGAGGGGAGGGGGTAGAACCAGAGATGTGGCCCTATGAGGAACCCCAGGAAGGTTACAATGCTGGGGGGGGGGCAAATTTGGTCCCCCAGCTGAGGTCTTGCCCCTGTGGCATGCATGCAAGAGGGTTTTGACCCAGTCACTAAATTTACATCCAGGTGAGCAGTGAGACTATTCAGCCCAACCTCAGGACTCGCCACCCTGCACTCACAGATGACTTTAGCCGTGATTCTCACATGCACAAACTCCAATTGGGCAGGAGCAGAAGTTTGGAGAAGAGGACTAAAAGGATCCCAAACCAGGATGCGCTTCATTTTCCTACCTCCTTTTTGCTAGTGGCAAGAAGAAACACAACACATGAACAATTGCCACTCACTGCAAGTGGAAAAACTGAGGCCGCGTTCCATCTGCTGGAGGTTTCAATGGAGCCGCCCAAAGTGGCTGAGAGATGCCAATCAAAGCAGCATCAGAGCTGCTTTCCCACTGTTCTCAGTCCTTTCCCTTCATTCCCCTCCCCCAGCATCCTGCCCCCCCAACCCCCACACACAGATGCCGAACGCTACTCCCCAAGATTACACTCTTCTCTGAGAATAAATCAGGGGAAATTGGAAGAGGCAGCCAAGATGCACGTGCCCAGGCGCTTCTGAGTGGAAAAGCCCTGGGAGGGCTCATTCCACCTGGGCTTTTGGGAGGGGGGAGTGAGAGGGGGAGCAGTTGTGAGGGGAGGGGAGGAGGCAAGGCTGGGAAGAAAAGGGAGCTGGAGGATATGGGAATGCAAAGAAAACACACACACACAGAGAGAGATTGAGAGAGAGAGAGAGAGAGAGAGAGAGAGAGAGAGAGAGAGAGAGAGAGAGAGAGAGAGAGAGAGAGAGAGAGAGAGAGGGAGGTTTGGAATGCTGGCTGGGCTCCCCCACCCAAGCGGACATTCACAGTATCAAAGGAGGTCACCCTGATCCATAAATGGACCCATTTGTGTTTGCCCCATGGATCCCCCAAAGTCTGGAAAGACCCACCCTGCCAGAGCTCCCTCTGTTACCCCCAGCAATTCCATCTGCCATGTTTCCTCTTACCTTGTTTTCCTGTCCATTTCCCAATACAAATGTAGAATTCCCAACATGCTGGGAACTGCAGTAGGGAGATAAGTTTCCTGCTGGAGTACCCAAAGCACCGTGTGTGGTGCCCACTGAGAAAGTGCAGGCGGAGTTTGAAGGAGAACTCACCTGGAGCCACTGAGAGAGCTGATCCATTCACAGCTGATATCTCTGCAGACAGAGCCAGTCATTCTGTCTTAAAGGAAAATGTTCATTTTCATGGGCTCATAGACCAGTAGTTATAGAGTCCCAAGAAGGGCTTCAGGTCCAATCCCCTGCTCAGTGCAGGACTCCAAGCCGAACCATCCCTCCCAGATGGCTGTCCAGCTGCCTCTCGGATGCCTTCAGTGTGGGGGAGCCCCCCGCCTCCCCAGGTTGCCGGTTCCATTGTTGCGTTGCTCTAGCAGTCAGGAAGTTCTTCCTGATATCTAGCTGGAACCTGGCTTCCTGTCACTTGAGCCCATTATTTTGTGTCCTGTAGTCTGGGGTGATTGAGAGAGATCCTGTCCTTCCTCCTTGGGACAACCCTTCAAGTACTTGTAGGGTGTTATGAAATCTCCCCTCAGTCTTCCTTTGTGAATCAAAACATGCTTAATTCTTTCCATCTCACCTCATAGGGATTTTTCATTCTCTCCTCTTTGGAAATGGGCAATGGAATCATAGAATCATACAGCTGGAAGGAAGATCAAAAGTCCTCTAGTCTAGTCAACTGTTGATGTAGGAAATCTGCTGCTTTGGGCTCACTTACAGATGGGCTCCAGACCCAAAAGTCAACTGGCTGGGGAGCATGTAAGCCCATCCTCAGCACCCCAAATAGATCTGAGGAAACACTGAAACATAGAAACAGAGTGAGTCAGACAGGGTCTCCCGGGCCATCTAGTCTGACCCCCCAACTCCAGCCGGCTCCGCTCATGACATGCCCACCATGTGCCCGTCTAGCCTACCCTTGATAGGAAGCATCATGCTGGGCAGCTTAGAGAACAGTTGTTGAGCCATGTGGACTTGGGGCACCAGGACATGGGCCAAAGATGACGAGGAACTTCCTGAAGGCATCAGCTATCAATTTCTCGAGCTCAGAAAAATGCTATCAATCATTGGATGTTTGGGGTCCCATGTGAGGCATAAAAGGCACCTGAGATTTAAATGATACAAATGCAAGAGCCAAACTCACCCTTTCGTACCCAGGTCTTCGAATTCTTTGCTGTTAAAGGTCTGGATCTGAATTCTGTGTATCCAGCCATGCGGATCCTTCCTTTTGGACAATTTTGCATCTTTAACAGCTATACAGCTGGCAGGCCAGGAATATCACGGTACTTCCTGGCTAGGAAGATCTTGAAGTTAGCTTGTAAAAGTATAAATATGTTGTATTACATCAATAAAACAGCACACAAGGGCAATTTGGACCCCACTGTGTAGATGCAAAACAAGGTGATTTGTGTGTGCCTCTTTTATGAATGTGTGCAGCACACGTGTGTTCTGTTTCGAGGAGAGAAAGCCCCGTAACAGGTTTATGCACAATCAAGTTGGTGGCTTAGCTTGTTTTGTACATGTCTTGAAAATACAAAGTTGGGAGAAGGATATAAATAAAATGAAGGAAGTGAACATTGCTCCTAAATTGTGAGAACACACTGCTCTAAGTAAAGCAGACATAATAATGAAAACACTATTTTTAGTGTATTATTCCAGTTTGGAAATGAGAGCAGGTAATTTGGATTTGCACTGGAGAAATGTAGATATGGGGAATTTCAGCAGCATTATGTTGCAAACTCTGGGGCTTTGGACAAATAAGACCACAACGCAGTGGTGCGAACGAGAGAGGGCAAGGGGTCGGGTGGACGAGTGAGAGAAAGATGGCTATTTAGGAAAATACCGTTCTTTGGAATAATTTTGTTTCCTTCCTTAAAGCCAGACAAATTCACAGAGGAATGATTCAGCTTCCTACCTGCTCTAGCCACGCACTGCAAGGATTTGGGGTTCCGCCCAGCCGCCCAGCCCATCGTTTGGAAGAGACATTCATGGCACAGGATCCCCACAACATGAGAAGACGTGCTGCTCCTTGCATGATAACTTACTGGGTTTTCACATTCTGACTCTCTTTCCCCCCGTGAATGCTTTTGCGAGTGCCTCTTTCACTCTCCATAACTCACACCACCTGATGGGAGCACGGAGGAACAGTGGGGAAAATTCGGGAGACCATTTCCGACCTGGATTGTTGTTCGGTTTCGTGGCGCTTGCTGTCTTTGGCTCCTCCCATCATCCCTCTTCGTCCTTAGCAACAAAAATGGCAACTTGGCAGGTTCATCAACCTCCGCCAATGAGGAGTGTGGGGCGTTTGGTGGGGGGCTAATGTTCCAGGCTGTAATTGCCCAATGGCATTGGGCTCCTCCAGGACTGTCTCTCCAATCACAATTACCGAGAGGCGAGAATTTCCCAATTATCCTTATTTGGGGCAAAGGCCCCCCTCCACCTCCCCGCCCTCATGCCTCAGGATGGAGAAGCTGATCTCTCCTGATGCGCGCTGAACTTTTGAACCAAGGAGACCTCATTTTTAATAATTCAAGGGAGTCATTGAAAGTTCAGTGCCCTTTCGCACATTTGCGCCACCAAAGGGACATAAGGAAGCACATCAAAAGTAATATCCATCAACCTGAGGATGCATTCAAGACCCATCATCGCACAAATAACCCAAATGATCCCCCAGCATTTACGAGAGGTGCATCATGGCGGAGAGATACATGCAACAATATCTCTTTGTGCGTTGCACAGAGTCCTTCCTTCGCACCAATTAGGATGTGGGCTCTGTGTGAACCAGAGGGGTCCACAGGACCGACACCCCAACCTGCCTAATTTTTCTTGGTTCACCGCTCTTGTCTTCCTGCCAGAGCTCATAAGTATCCAAACACCCATTTACGGAGCACACGAGGAGTGTGAAAACCCTTCTCAAAGAAGGCGATGTTAATTGAAGAAGATGGAACTCTCTTGGTTGCACAGAAATTGCAGCCAAGTCGGTTTTCCCAAGTGACGGAGAAAATCACAGACTGTGCTGGATGGGAGGTGTTTTTGTTTGTTTTTCTTTCTCCTCCTCATCCCAGCGAGGGGCAGAGCAGTACGGCCATTTTGGCAGCGCTAGCTTTACTAACTGAGCTCCTAAAATGGCTGTTGCAGTCGCTTCTCAACCTGGGCGTCTGGCTTTATCTCTTGCTGGGAGATCTAAAGTCAGCTCCTGGATGCTGTACCGGCGTCAGGTTTTTCAGGACCTTTCCCCCCATGCCTGATCGCTAAGGTGATCACCCTCTTGCCTTCCCCTAGTACCGGCGATGTGGCTCATTTTTGGAGAAGAGGAAGAACACTGTGCCTCCTACCTACTCAGCTGAGGCAGAAGGAGGGTGTTTCTGTGTGTGGGCAGAGAGAAACAGCGAGAAGGCATCATCAGTTTCAGAGAGCGTTAGAGCGACAGCTCGCTAGGCTGCTGGTATGTCCCTGCATGAGTCAGTGTTCTGAGCCATGCCTCTGACAGGGAGTTTAGGACATTCCCTCATGCAAGAAGCCTCCGCAGTGGTCATGTTACATTATTGATGGAATGACCCTGTCACACCTGGGGGAAAGGAAAGGTGGAGACACAAGCCATTAATCCAGGTGATCTTGGGGAGCAATACATCTCAAAAGGAGGCACTCGCTCTCCAGATTTCCTCAAAAGGTTTGGGACCTTTGCTGGGGGTTTTAACTCACATGGCCAGAGAGAACAGACCCTGATGTTGCATTCACTGAACACCCACAGACCTTAAAAAGGGAAAGGAGTATTCATCAGGAAAATATAGAGCAGGGACAGGCTTCAGTCCCACGTGATCTAGACAGAGAATATTTCAGTTGCGTCCCAATCTTGCTCCATATTTCTAAAGAGAGAAAGAACTTCCTACCAGAGAGACAGAGACAGACAGAGAGAGAGAGAGAGAGAGAGAGAGATATTACCTGAAAAGATGGGGGCAGGAGCCATTACCTGTCCTGCAGCACTTGAGTTTGGGTGTCCAGATCTCTTGCTGAGCAGAGCAGGAAGAGACAAAGAAAGAGTCCTAACATTTTGCTATTTATACCATTTCTGTCAGCTCATGTGACTTATGGGAAAGATGAGCTTTCTAAGCTTATGCTAATTGTCAGATGGGGCTTGATGGATTCTGAGCAGTCTTAAGAGGGGAGTTCTTTGTCTGGGTTTGCTAGGTGCTATAGATAATTTCCAGGTGTCTCAGGACAATGGGTCAACCTCCATGCAGGGTGGTTTTGCCGAATCTCTTTTAAGCGGGAAAATGCCTGACCTTTTGTCCACAAGAATTCCAGCATTCATTCTGCTCTCACACAGAGTAGCCAGGACACCAGACATTTCTTCCTGAATTCAAAACTGCTCCACATGGCCCAGGTCCACAAGCCTTTTCTGGCCTGGGAGTTTACGGTTGTGGCACTAATATTGATATATTACACGTGTTACAGGGCTTCCAGCATACGTAAACCGGCAGCAGTGATGGGCCAGATGTGGCATTCCAACTGCCACAGTCATTGTCCATGGTCCAAAGACAACAACATCTGGAGAAGTTGGTCTCGGGTTGCCCATCCCTGGAAATAAATGGTGTTAGCTTCGAGCCATGCACAGAGCCCTCTCAAAACATCCCACGCCATTTGCAGTAGAAGACATCCGTGTGTGGGGGAACAATCACACCTCCCACCGCAAATGGATGTAGAACTTCTCCAAAGCTTTCTTGAAGTTGAGTCTCGCCATCAACTGTGGTAAAAGCTTCTCTTCTCGTCCCTGTTTGGCCATCCTCACCACCACATTGTGCCCTCCATCACATCCTCCAGAGGTAGCATCTCTCCAGGGAAACTTAGAATAGTAGGGTTGGCAGGGGCCAAGAAGGCCACCAGGTCCAGCCCCTGCTCAGTGCAGGGCTCCAGGCCACACCGTCCCAGTCACAGGGCCGCCCAGTTTCACCTTGGATGCCTCCAGTGTGAAAGAGCCCACGACCATCCTGGGCCATTGGTTCCATTGCTGCGCTATCGTCACAGGTAGCTGTGCAAGGGTCTATGCGTGCGGAGGGAGGAGAAATGGTGTCTCCCCCAAATTGAACGGTGACTAAAATTAGAAGAAAATTCTGCAGGCTGTCCTTTTTCTAGGGGGAGTGGTGCTCTTTTTTTCAACATTCCTGGTAGAGGTAGGTGTAGGTGGGCAGGGGCAGCGGATAAAAAGTCATTTTCTCCAGTAAAAATAGTTTTTGAGAAGTTCTGGCTCAACTCCAGTTTAAAGGCATCAAACATGCATTCAAACGAATTCTCATTTTGTGAGCAAAAGGCAGTTAAATTTATATAGCAGATCAGTGCTGTAAATACCAAAGCAGAAATAGAATGGCATGATCTAAAAATAAAATTTGCAAAAGTGAACCAGATTATAAATAAATAGAATTACCCATCCCTAAAATCAAGATTTATGATCATGTGAACTAGAAACTCTTCTAGCATTTATACTGTAAGCTTCCTTTCTTCTTTTGCG
Source organism: Varanus komodoensis (assembly GCF_004798865.1). Taxonomy (NCBI): domain Eukaryota; kingdom Metazoa; phylum Chordata; class Lepidosauria; order Squamata; family Varanidae; genus Varanus; species Varanus komodoensis. The sequence continues at coordinate 229,968 of NW_025336360.1, read as the reverse complement.
ATTTCGCACTGACTATTCACAAGAATGCTTTGTCATATACTCATGTATTGCTCTATTTACAGCCGGTTCATTGAAGCTTTGAAATTGGTCATCTGCTTCTTGAAGATGTAGCAAAATGATTAAGTAGGGATGGTTGGGCAATGCCAGGAGATGGAGGTCTTTTTCATGTCCTAAAATGCATAGGACTGAGTCCATAAGAACCACTTACTTGGTGGGTTGATGAGTCAGTGGCCAGATTTGCACGACACTGCAAGCTACAGTGGTTTCAATGGTTCCCATGCCTTACAAGGGTTTCTCTGGTTGTCAGAACCCATCATCATGGTTTCCATAGTCCTGGAATGTCCTCCTGATGTCATTGAAATTCATCGAGGAGGCTGATGGGCTACGTGTCAACAGTGGGAAGACTGAGAGAGGAGGGTAGAAACCACACTAGCATGGAAACCACTTAAGCATCTGTCAGACACATCCAGGCAAAAAACCCATGCGCTGTGGAAACCACGCAGGGTTGCCTACGGTGTCATGGAAGACACTGCTTGGGAAGAACAAGCTGTACTCAGAACCTGAAGGAGAAGAAAAGCCACAGGAAGTTTTCATGGTCCTCAGATTCCAATAATAAGCAGGGTTGATCCTACCAAAGACGGAGAGCTTGATGGCAGAACATTAGGTTCTCATGAACGAAACACGGTTTCACGGCCCATTGTCATGTGGTTTCCCTCCTGGATGCACTACAAGACCAATTTGGATGACCTTGAAAGATGGCCTTTATCTGATAAGGGTGTTTTCTCCTGGTTGGTACTCCTCAACCAGTAATGGGAAGAATTCAAGCTACAGTTGGGCAAATCAGTGCACTTGTCCGGACTTGAAAGGTGAAATCGAATGCATGTTTCCGCTGGAAAAGGGGCTGCGACTCCTATGAGTGCTGAAGGATTTCTTTTCTGTGGAAACATGCACTGGATTGCTCTGTGAGTTAATTTCAGCCTGGTTCAGCACTGACTCCAGCCAATAAGCCATGAGTTCTTCAGTGGCTTTCACAGCAAGAAAGTCATTACACTTTGCTCCCAGGACTCAAGGACAATACTTAGCCCAGAATGAGTGAGCTTCTGCTGTCACTATGGGACAAAGCTACAGTTTAGAGAGAGGAGAATGCTTCCCATAGGTCAGATGGACCATCCAAGCCAATCAGGAAACACTGCACAGTTTCTTTGCCTGTTCACAATGCACTTCGGGGGAAAATGGCAAATATTGATGAAGCTTTTTCTGAAACCCCTTCTAACTCGGCTCTATGAGATTTCCCTGCCCAGTAACAGCCATGGATAGCCAAAGTCACAGACAGACCCTGGAACTCTGGATGGGGAGGGTCTCTTCCAGAACAGTAGTCAGCTACAAGTGCATTAGCAAAGCCAGATCAGGTCATGGACCAGTTTTTAGTGTACAGAACCCTCCTGTTCCAGAAAATGGAATCTGAGATTTTGATTTCCCATAATGCCCTGGCACATTGCCCTCCTTCTACTGGTCAGCCACACGGTTGGTCTGCTGGGTGGAGAAGGGTGGCCCATCAGGAAGCGCTCAACCAAGGGCTTCTTCACTCTACCTCCCCTGTGTTGGCCCAGTGGCCAAGCAATGTCCTCACTCCCAGAAGAGCCGTCAGTGCAAACAGCCAACGAATGTGAGTCACAAAGGAATGCTCCAAACTTTTACACTTCACATTTATTTTGAAAAAAAGTCTTCTTAAAAATACTCCTACAAAGGCATTGGAGCAGCAGGTTGTTTTCCTTTATAAATACATCTGGTTTATTTCCCCCCCTCCCCAGTCACATCAAAAGATGCCTGGTGGATCCAGGAGAAGACCCTGGTCAGAATGGAAGACACACCCTGTGTGACAAGGGCTGGCACATCACCTCCTTATTCACATTTTCCAAAAAGACAAAGGCTGTCAGGGGAAGAGCCATGTCGCACACAAGGCTGAGGCCCACGGACAGCTGGAGACGGAAGAGTCACCCTGAGGTGGAGATCTGCCAAAGAAATGGGTCACCATTTTGTGGAGAGAGGAGGCTGAATAGCTGAAGGGAGCTGTGATTTATGGTTTGGAGCCACGGTGGAGCTTGTGCACGTGCATTCTCTCGCTCTCCAAGTTTAATATTTCTCCAGGCTAGCTTTTTACCTTGAGATGAGTGATGGGGAGGAGGAATGCTCTCCAACTGATCTTCAACTTTTCACCCTCCCTCTAGGGGCCATGTGCTTCCGTTTGGGGGGCCAATCTTTCCCTCCATGTGCTGCCACTCCAGCAGTGCTCACAGTCTCTCTGTTCTGCTCCTCCTCGGTTGTTTGCTCTTTCTCAGGGTTCAGTGACACTACCAAGCCCAGAATGAGTGAGCTTCTGATGTCACTATGGGACAATGCTACAGTTTAGAGAGGGGAGAGTGGGTCAGCTGGACTATCCAAGCCAATCAGGAAACACTGCAGTTTCTTTGCTTGTTCACAATGCCCTCTGGGGGAAAATGGCAGGTCTTGAAGCTTTTTCTGAAACAGCCTCCCCCTTCTAACTCAGCACTTACTCATCTGTCAGACACCTCCATAACTCATCACTATGACATTTCCCTGGCCAGTAGCAGCCATGGAAAGCCCAAACCAGACAGACCCTGGAACTCTGGATGGTGAAGGTCTATTACAGAACAGTCGTCAGCTGCAACTGTATTAGCTGAGTTCTGGAAACAGTGCCTCTGCTCAGTCCCTGTAAGGCCCATCCACAAAGAAAAAAGGAGCCACCTACAGAGCAAGCTGGTGCAGAAAAAGTGAGATGAGAAACTGAGGCACAGATGCAGCATCCCACCAGAGCACACGGGGGCCTCCTAGCTTACTTTTTTTTGCTGAAGCTCAGGGTCTCTGAAAAGCCTGCCTTGCAAAAGAGCAAGACGGCAACCGATGCATCTGTGGCTTCCATCCACATCATGGGGGCATGCTTACCTCCCTGTAAGAAAAGAGAGCACAACTCTGAGAAATGGAATCTGGTGGCCCTCCAACTGCTCCTCAATGAAGTTCCTGTTCTTCAGCTGCAGGTTGGAAAGGGAGCCCTACAACCTATGGGAGAGGCCAGGTTGCTCAAGTCTATGCTAAAACTGAGGAGCTCACTGCTGAACATCTTGTTGCTTCTTCTCTGCAGAAAATTAACCATGGGACTTTATCCACTTCTTCCAGACCATACAGATATCAAGATCTAACCCACAGTCGGTCTGGTTCATCAGTGATTTTTTGCTGATGATCAGCTTCCAACTGATTCACACAAACAACCTGGTGTGGTCACTAGAGGGAGGTGGACTTCTCTCCCCTAAGGGACTTGATTTTTACTCAGCTTCCTTGGAGAAAGCTTGAGATCTTTTCAGAAGTTACCCTAGCAAGCAGAAGCAGCTGCCCAGTATAGTCTAGCCAACCCTGCAGTTCCTCAACTCTGTTCCAAAAAGAAAACTGCAGGCAGACGTGCCTGGATGGCTCCATTCCCATGCTGCTGGCAGAAATGTCCTCCTGATTCAATCAATGCGGCTGGGGAATGCTGGGAAACACTTCCTATGCATCATGGTAGCAACAGAGGCTTTTGTTTCAGGCCATCCACGGCCTCCCACCCGGCCAGCCCAGACTTCCCTACACATGGGCAAGGTTTGGTCAACTCAGAAACTCCAGACCCTCACACCTCTGTGGTTCACTGCCATTACGAAGGATGGCCTGACCACGTGCCCAGTTTGTAGCTCAATCCAGAGTGAATTCCAACGGTGCAGCCAACCCATGTAGGCATGGAAGAGCTGGGCTGTGTTAATGAGGCAGTCCAGTCAGCTGGAGGCACCCCCTTGTCCGGGAAACTCCTTGTGGGGTGGAAGAGGTAGTAGGCCTGCTTCTGTCTCCAGGGGGGATGGCACAGCCATGGGCACACCCTCCCAAGAAGGGAGAGGGCACCCGGATTGGTGACCCATCCTGTCCTTCCTCCAAGGATTACTGAAGAAGCTTGGAAGAGGCATCCGACTCGGAAGCCCAACACACAAGAGCAGCACGCTAGACTTGTCTGGGAGGACTTCCTTTAAAGCAGAGACAGTTCCATTCGTGCCATGCTTTGAAAAAAATCACAGTGAAATGGTGGAGATTGTGAAATGCCTCTCCTCTGCTTCTCCGCATCCCTCCGCAAAGTGGTGACCATTGAATGAAAATGCTGGGACCCCCCTGAGCAAGCTGTTCTTTCCCACATGACCCCCAGTCCTTTCCCAGCAGGCCGGGGGTCCAGCCCGGCGATTTATTGCTATGTTCAGTGGAAAGTGGGCGATCCAGTTTCAGCCCAGGATTACTCAGCGAACGTGGCAATGAGCAGAATGAAGACGGAGGATGCAGGCCCAGCTGGCAAGTATCTGGGGGTAGGTAGGGCCCTGCAACTGCACCGGTGGCAGCTGAAGACCTACGAGGAACCCTCTGCTGGCTTGAAGATGGGAAGGGAAGACCATGCTGTCAAACGGAACGGGGAGGGGGACCTCCATGACCCTGGCAAGGTCATGGCAAGATGCCCGGCACTGGCAGGGAGTCCCGTTGCATTAGCATCTGCAGCTGGCCACGGGGTGGAAGGAGGCAAGGCGACATCGCTCCCCACCCCCCCCCCCACGGAATCCCAGACAGCACTTGCTGCGCGGCGAGGCACTCCCTGCCTCTCACAGTGGAATGGATCAGGTAGACGTGTGTGTCGCCTTTCAGCCGGTGAAGGCAGGGCAAGGCAGGGCAGCCTTAGTGCAAACTGAAACGAGCCCCCTCGCCCCGTGAAAATCATCATGCGCTCAAGGGCTCCTCCAAAGAGAAAGAAGGCAGCAGAGTACGGCCTCCATAGCACAGATCATGTTCCAGCAAGAATTTTTTCGGGGGGGGGGGGCAGCCACACAGCTGGCCATCTATTGGGAAGGAACTGCCCCAGTTCGAACAGGATACCATCCATGGAATGAGATCTTTCCACACTGACACCAAGCCAAGCAAGATCCCCTTTCATCTGGGGGGACCTCAAAGTATTTCATCACATCTGGCCTCCTCCTGAATCCCACATCATGCCTCACATCTGGCAGAAATGAGGGACAGAAGACCTGAAAGAGAGCATGCATGTCCTCTAGCATCTCGCGTCTGCCAGGGCTGGGCCAAGTGAACTTCCTTCCTGTGTGCACGGACACAGTTGAGGCGGAAAGAGAAATCATGTTTTTGGGAAGCATGAACAAACCATGGTGAACCTCAGGGTTCCACAGCCCCGCTCCTCTCTCCTCTTTTGTGGCCACAAGGAGGGGGTAGAAGTTTCACTTCTGCTATTTAAGAAAGTGCCCCAACCATGTCCGATCTCAGTAAGCTATGGTTTGCTTGAACTATGAGTTCAGAACCAGCCAGGAGCTGAAGACACATTTTGATCCTGGCTTGACTGAGCTAGCTAGATTTTAAACAAGCCACAGTTCCCTGTGTTCAAATACTGGCTGGGAACAGTGTTTGGTTTAAGATCAGAAGCAAGTATTTCTAGTCTCTACTTCACAGCATGGAAGAGGACATTGAGCTGGAGGCATCTCATTCTCAGGGTGAACCACCAGAGTGTCCCATGGTCTCTTATCCAGGCCCTTGTCTCACAGCCCCTGTGCAGCAAGACTTCCATGAAGTCTCCTGTTCTTCCTATTGGCACTCCTGGCCATCACCCTCCCTTGTTGAATGGGAAAACCTGAGCTGAGCTGCATGGACCCCCAGTTCCTCCCATGGTGGGCCTCCAAACCACCTAAAACGTTCTCCATGCTTTTGACTTTGACTTGGTCAAAGAAGGCAGGCTTGGGTTGCAGCAAGAGGTCCATCTCACCCCCATGGATGCTCAGCCTTGGCAAGCCTGAAATCCTCATGCCACTGACATGCTGGGCTCTGGACTGTCCATGGCCCCAGAGAGTGAGCTGAAGGACCACTGGGAACGGCGGTAGGCCTCACCCCAATAACACACAGAGTCCCCCTTTCTTTCCTTCTTGCTATTTCCATTTTCTCATCAGGATGAAGAATGGCTACGTTCTTGAGGACACTGGAGAAACATCATGAACTGTTAAGGAAGCTTGGCTGGTCTTGGGAAGACAGTCCCACGCTCAGCCTTCACAAATACTGCTCCCCTGCCAGCTGACCTCCTAGGTCCCTGGCCCCTCTGAGCACTTCCTGTTTTTCCAAGAGCTGTCGTAGCAAGAGAGCGCCCCTGGAATCCTCTCCGTGGGGCAGGCCGTCATGGCCTCACGGGACGCAGCCAACAGGCCCACTGCTTCCAAATAACGGCTAGGAGATGAAGCCAAGGACTTCAGCACAGGTCCAAAGCATTCGCACCCCGCGGGAGCATGCAGCTTGCCTGGGGGGTGACAGAGTGTGTCCTGGGGAGACGAGAACGGTGGGAAAATTTTTCTGCTTTTGTAAAAACAAAACAAAGCCCCCCCTCAAAATAACCCCCCCACAACCCACTGTAAACAAAGTAGAAAAAGATGAAACAACAACAAGCAATGGAAAATGCACATCAACTATACAACACGGTGCATGGCACAGGAGGAGGAGGAGGAGGAGGCCTGCGGGGGCAGGCCGTTGGCAAACTGGTGCGGCCTCGTGACTGTCTTGTGCATATGATATGTAGGCGCTCGAAGTGCACGGGGCAGAACCTCTGTGAAGCCAGCTGGTCCCAGCGCAACGGAGACCAGGACTTCAGAAAGCCCCTTGCCCTGCCTTGCCCCACCAAGGCAAAGCTCCTTGTTTGTCGAGAGGAGGGAGTAGCTGGGGAAGCGCTTCTTCTGGTTTCCGTCCTTTAGAGGAAAAGAAGTGTAAAAGACACGCTCGCCTCTGGAGTCCACTGCTGTAGAGACATGACTGCCCATCACATGGGGAAAGTGTTCCGACTCGTGTCCCTGCTTCGGTCTGGCCGGCCTCGCCGCTGGGGTTGGGCACGCCCAGCAGCACCTGGAGACACGCAGTTTGCCACCCCGGGCTTTCTGGTCCAGCTTGCGCTCCAGAAGGCAACTGGGCCAGTGCAAAGGACGAGGGAAAAGGAGCCACTCCGGATCCTTCCCCAGTCGACTTGTTCATCTCAGAGCCCTTGGAGGGAAGATCACAGCTGTCCTGTTTTCACTTTTAAAACCATCCTTCAACGCGAGAGCCCGCATGGTTCCCTCTTTTTGGATCCGCAAAGTCTGCAGCAACTTTGCCTCGAGGATGTCCCTTCCATGTCGCCGCCGTCTCTGTGGGGGGACACAAGGCCCGCCGAGGGCACAGACACACAGGGACCAAAGGGGGTCGGGGCCTCGAGAAGGGAGAGTGTGCAAGTCCGGCTTCTCAAACCTCCACAGACTGGATCTGGTTCATCTGTGCCCGCATCACCTGGATGCTGTTCAGGATTTTCTTCTGGTGGCCGGCTAACGTGACCCCCACTCGCAGGATGTCCCTGGAACGAGAGGCAAACGAGAGATCCGTCACTGGAGAAGCGCTAGGGAGAAGGGAGCTGCCACGTGGGGAATGGCAACCTGGAGAACGTCCCGGGGGCTGTGAGTCATTCATGGGGGGCTACCAGTGGCGCAAAGAGCCAGGCAAAGCCCACCCCGTCTCCACGGTGGCACATTGCTTCTTGGAGACCTGCGAATCTGTTCCTGAAACAACCGGATTAGCCCTCTAGTGCAGCATCAGCCATCATCCTGTGATATGGAATGCGCTCCCCAGAGAGGTCCGCCTGGCGCCGTCATTATACCCTTTTCGGCGCCAGCTCAAGACCTTTTTATTTAACCAATATTTTAAAGTTAGCTAATTTTAATGCTATATTTATTTATATAATTCATTTTGCCTACGTTATTTTATACTGTTGTGGTATAGCCAATTTATTTATTTGTTTAGGATTGGTAGGTTTTAATGTTTGTAAATGTTTGTACATAAATGCAAATAATAATAATAAATAATAATAATAATCCTGGCAAGTGGTGGTCCACTTCAGCTTTACCCACCGATGCCCTCCTGCTTGATTGGGTGAAGCTATTTCTTTTTGTACATGGGGGAGAAAAAATAATCTTCCCTGAGTTGAATCACAGTCTGTTTCGAGCAGGTGTGAATGCTGCAGAGCTGGGGGATCTGTTTTATGGAATGAAGATGTCCTGATACGATGACCCAGCTAGAAAGAATGGGATCATGTGGGGTAGAAGAGACCAGGGGTAGCTTTCAGGGGTCAGGGAGCAACAGAATTCAAAGTGTCTGATTGCTTTAACTCGGGAAGGTGAGCTTAGAGAAGGGAGAACTCAGGAAGGGGAGCTTAGAGAAGGGAGAACTCAGGAAGGTGTCCTACCATGAAGGGCCAGCTTCTCTGCAGACTTGCATTTATCATTAAGGGGTGTTGGCACTGAGGGGAGCTGCTGTTCTTGGGGTGCATCCCAAGGGCACACTGATCTGGATTTAAAGGAATGAGCAAAGGGGCTCAAAATGTGGGCCACTTCCAGACACTGAGATCTCAAGGGCAGGCTCACAGGTGGGCAGGTGGCCTCCGGGAAGAGCCAAGATGCACATTATCAGATGGGGACTTGGAACAGGGCATTTTCTCGGGGAAAGACGAGGCAGGTACTGCTCTCAACCCATGAGGCAACCTTGGCAAAGGAGGGTGTCCCAGTTAAAGGACTGGTGTGCTGAGAAGAGACATGCTCATTTCCGCCCGAAAGGATGGGGTCCAAAGAGATTCCTAAGTGGAGTTCCTAGACTGGGGGCAACAAACCACTCTTTGCATGCTCAGAGATTCATCCTGGGTGGTTGCGCTTTGGGAAAACCCTTTGGTGGATACAGAACTTTCTGCAAAGAGAGGTCTGTGGCTTTGAATGTGCAAGGGGAAGAAACCTAGCTCATGATAGAAGTATTTATTCATTTAGAATATTTTTATCCTGTCCGATACAATCCAATTGTCCCAGGACAGCTTACAATAAATAAATAATAAATACATAACAAGCAAAAAATACAACAAATAAAATACGACTGAGAATATTAATAAAACCAGAGTAAAATTATTTAAACTTTAAAAGGTTGGGTGAATAAAAAGGTTTCACCTGATGCCAAAAAACATATAAAGTCAGTGCAGGTGAACCTCTCTAACAAATTATCATTATTTAAATAATTAATGTAATGATGATTACATTGCCAGGCTTTTAGCACAGGTTTTAGAACAGTTTTCTGACTTGAGGACCTCCAACTGTTTGGAGGCATCCCTGTCCCGGAATGAGAGCTGATTTATACATGTAGCAGAGCTGCAAACCATGGTGGGGGGGCGGGGGGGGGGGACTGACCGCTCCATGAAAAAGGTTTCCTTGCATGTAGAAAGCTGTAGGTCCTGATCCAGCTGTTTCCTGGAAGGGCTGGAATGGTTTCTTTTGTGTGTTTCTTAATACAAGGGAGCAGTTGAATCTGCATCCCTCTTCAGCTATGCTATAAAAGATGCATTTCCAACAGGGCTGTACGGTGTGTTTACTGGTCTTCCCTGCCTGAGCTGCAAAGAGCAACTTAGAAACATAGAAACAGGGCAAGTCAGAAGGGGTCTCCCGGGCCATCTAGTCTGACCTCTGGCACCAGCCGGCTCCACTCACGACATGCCCACCATGTGGACGTCCAGCCTATCCTTGAACACCCGCACCGATGGGGCCTCAACAGCCTCTTGTGGAAGCCCATTCCACACCCTCGGGGTCCTGACTGTCAGCAAGTGCTTCCTGGCAACCAAATTGAACCTTGGCTCCCTGAGCTTTGCTCCGCTGGAGCACGTCCTGCCTTCCTCTGCAGGGGAGAACAGGTCTCTACTCATCTCCCTGTGACATCCCCTCACATGCCTGTATGTCGCCAACAGATCCCCTCTGAGTCTCCTCTTCTCCAGGCTGAAGAGGCCCAGTTCCCTCAGTCTCGCCTCAAATGGCTTTCCCTGCAAACTGGCTACCAACCTTGTGGCCCTGCGCTGCACTGACTCCAACCTGGCTATATCCTTCCTGTAATGAGGGGCCCAGAACCGAACACAATGCTCCAGCTGTGGGCACACCAGAGTCGTACAGAGTGGCAGTAATACCTCTCTCGATCTAGAAGCCACGCTGCTGCCTATGAACCTTTGCGCTTTCATTGCTGCCCCTCCATGTGCTTAGGCCAAGCACCCCAGCAAGGATCCCCTGCCTTAGCCCTCTAAACGGGACCCAGTAAGGCTTACTTTGAAGCTGCCACTGAGAACTGGGAGGGCTGCCCACCCGCCTTCTGCCGGCACTTACTCCATTGTCATCTGAGACACCACATCGAAGCTGGTGAAGCCTGAGCTGGCAAAACTCTCCTTGTATTGGCTCATCTTGATGGCCTCCAGCCATTCATCGACGGTGTTGAAACTGGAGTAGTCCGGGATTGTACGGTCCAATAAGGGGAGGTTAATCCTGGAAGAAAGTCCCAGAAGTGGGCAGAAGAAAATAATTCTACTTCCCTTGGCATGCAAGAATTTGATCCTCATCCTCATTTTCTTGCCTATCTTGGGAAGTTTACTGCTCACCCAAGAACCAACATCCTTGGATACGAGAGATGTCCCAATGCCCTACACTAGGATATATTCTTCCCAGGCTTTCCCTCGCCTCCATTTGCTCCCCTTTGCCTGCTGTCATTCCAATGATTTGGATTGTGAGATGCTTGAGACACAGGGCTGCCCCCATTCTTTACAAAGGCTCGTGTGTGCGGAGATGGCATTAAAGAGATAAATAAGAGAGTGCCAGATCTGTGTGATTCAGCCAGAAGAGTTTCCCACACTTTGAAATATTGAAGGCCTGCCAGAACTCAGCTGAAAACTCAATAGCTCGATGCTATAATTATACAATCCCTTCTATTCCTTCTATGGATCAAAAAAAGGGCAGGATAGAAGGGTCATGCATGCAGAAGCATGAGCTGAGCCCACAGAGAAAGGTCTCCCGTAGGCACTTGCAGATGCGACATCTCCCTGGTCACATTTAAGGGCCCATCCTTTTTCCTACCCTGAGGAGAGGGGTGCCATGGCTTTCAGGCTGTTGGGGTTCCGGATCATCTTGTCTAAGGTGTTGACAATCTGTCCGAATTTGGGCCTGTGGTTGCGATCCTTCTGCCAGCAGTCCAGCATGAGCTGATGGAGGGCGCTCGGACAGTCCATGGGCGGAGGCAGGCGGTAATCTTGCTCAATGGCATTTATTACCTGCAAGAGAAAAGCCCCTGCTGAGTGTCAAACTGGACGAGATGGGGAAGGAATTTATTTGCTTCGCACCCAACCATGAACCAACCCTGATATCACTGGTGCGTTCCAGACCAAAAAGTGAAATAAAACATGATCCTCTAACACCTTTTGTGCATCACTGAATTTTGCCAGGCAGTTCTCAGAGTGTCAAATGCATACAAGAGGGAGAATCGTATGAGCGTATGAATGCATTTTTAATATGTTAAGGAAAACAGGCTGAGAAAGTTGCATGCACTGGGGGAAATGGCATAGGAAAAAAACTAATCAGTCGGGGAGAATTCTTTGCAAAAGTTGTCCAAACACCAAATAGTTGGTGCGATGCAATCAATCTCTCTCTCAGGATTGCCATGGATAATTCTAACAATTATAATGCTAAGAAATTTGGGGGTGAGGGAACAGAATCATGCCTACGTTATGAGAAAGGTAAGGGGGACCTTAACTATAATTACAACACACATTCTCAGTTTGGCCTCAGTTTTAGCCGAGTTGTCCTCTCCCCAGTAGCTGGGAGATCACCTTGAGAGGCTGAGGGGCATAAACCTCTTGACACGTCAAAACTTAAGAAAAAGAAAGTGAAGAGATATCAAGGGGAAATGCATTTGTAGGGGAAAAAGTTGATCAGTAACCATAAAGAGAAAGAATTGAACACTTCATCTGGACAAGACGGAGGCACTGTGGGCCAGGGAGATGGCCTGAGATTTGAACTCCATCCCAGATGCGCTTGTGTTCCTTCTGAAGGACCACGTTCATAATTTGTTAATGCTTCTGGCTGCATCACTTCACTGAGACTGGGAGGCCTCTGTTTGCGTTAACTTGCTGTGGTTGACCCTAACAGAATAGTAGAGTTGGAAGGGGCCAAGGAGGCCCTTTGGGTTCGACCCCCTGCTCAGTGCAGGATTTCACGGTCAAGCATCCCAGACAGAGGGCTGCCCAACTGCCTCTTGAATGCCTCCGGGTTGGGAGAGCCCACCGTCTCCGTTGCTTTTCTTCTCTGACAGTTAAGTAACGTACGTATGTCACTTGGAAGATGGACTTGTGCATTTTACGTGAGCTGTCTTTGAAAACAGCTGGAAATGTCAACAGGTACAGAATGAGGCCACCCGGATGCTGGTGGAGGAAGGAAGTCAGAACATGCTGCTTTTTTGCACCATGTTCACCGGGTGCTGTTTCCAAGCAAACTGCTTGGGTGGATCTATGCAGCCCTTCCTGCGATGGGAGCAGCTTATCAAAGAGACCATTTTCACCCAGAAGATTTGCTCACTAAGATTAACTTCAGAGGCTCTGCTCAGGTGCCCACTGAAAAGCTCAGTTATGGTGGCGGACTCAAGAGACGGGGCCTTTGTCAGAGTGGCCCCACAGTGAGGAGATCTGCTGCAGTTAAGGGATACATCAAATCTTGTGATGCGGCCTTTCCTGAATGTGCTTTGGGCTAAATAATCGCAGGCAGTTTTGGTTTCTTTATTTGCTCTTCCTGAAATGTAAAGATAGAATCAGCCCTACGCAGCTCCAGGCAGCCTTCTCCAGCTGCGCCAGTTTGCAACTCCTAGGATCGCTAGCTAACTTGGGGTTGCCAAAAATGTCACACTGTGCACACTTTGCAAGGGCTTGACTCTGAAAGGCAGCCTCTGCATTCATTAAAAATGAAAGGGTAGACAGCAAAGAGCAAGCGAGGAAAGGGTAGGCAGCAAAGAGAGAGAAGCTACCCAAAGAAAATCAGCGGACACAGGAATCCTGTGCTTCGGAAGGGAGGCGAGCGGGCACAGAGAGGCAGGGGCGAATCGGCCAACCGGCGTTCTGTTCCAGAGGCTGGCTGCCGGCCAACCCGTGACAGTTCGCTGGCTCTCCTTTCCCAACATGGCTTGGGTTGGGTTCATTTACAGCTTTTGTTCCTTCTGCCGTCTTAGGCTGCTAATTAATTGTTTGCATGCATTCCCATGATAACAGAATGTTGTTTATCCATCACCCCCATGACTGATGGTCACTCTGCTTCTCTTCATCTTTAATTGGGCATTACGTGGCTCATGCGGGCACGCACAGTCCCTGGGAACACGTCCCTCCGGCACAGAGACATTGCCGGCTTTCCTCACTGCTGGAGCTTCCAGCAGAGGCCGAGAAGGCTAATCGGCAGCAAGCGCGACCTTCTTGCAGGGAAAGATCACTGTCGATTAAGGAACAACAGCTTCTGGGGCAGATCGCCCTGGGGCAGGAGGGGGAGGGGCAGAAGCAGCCGCAGAAGGAAAGGAGAGAGACTTCGGAGTTGCTAGCTCTGAGGCGATTCTCTGAGACCACTCAAGCAAACATTAGAAATGGGAGGGATAAGGAGGGTCCGTGTTGGGGCTGACATTCGTGCTGATTTGTGGAAGGGTATGAAACCAGAATGCTAGGAAGCCCCACTGCTCCTCATTTTCCTCCAAGGGAGCTGGTCTTTTCAGCCTGGAGAGGAGGAGACTCAGAGGGGACCTGTTGGCGACATACAGGTACATGAGGGGGTGCCACGCAGAGGTGGGTAGAGACCGGTTCTCCCCTGCAGAGGAAGGCAGGATGCGCTCCAATGGAGCAAAGCTCAGGGAACCAAGATTTAGGGTGGATGCCAGAAAGTACTTGGAATGGGCTTCTACAGGAGGTAGTTGAGGCCCCACCAGTGAGGGTGTTCAAGAACAGGCTGGACTTGCACATGGTGGGCATATCATGAGTGGAGCTGGCTGAAGCCGGGGGGTCAGACTAGATGGCCCAGGAGACCCCTCCTGACTCTCTCTGTTTCTATGTCCAGTTCTGAATCTCACATTACAAGAGGGATATACCAAGTTTGGAATCGGTGCAGCAAAGGGCTGCAAGAACCATGGCTGGTTTACAGGGAAAGCCAAATGAGGAGAGACTGAGGGAGCTGGGTCTTTTCAGCCTGGAGAGGAGGAGACTCACAGGGGATTTTTTAGTGACATACAGGTATGTGAGGGGGTGCCACGCAGAGGTGGGTCATGGTCTTTTTTCCCCGGCAGTGGAGGGCAGGACACATTCCAAGGGAGCAAAGCTCAGGGAACCAAGATTTAGGGTGGATGCCAAGAAGTCCTTCCTGATGGTTAGGACCCCTGGGGTCTGGAATGGGCTTGCACGGGAGGTGGTTGAGGCCCCATCGCTGAAGATATTCAAGGAATGGCTGGACATGCACATGGTAGGCATGCCATGATTGGAGTCGGTTGGAGACAGGGGTCAGACTAGATGGCCCGGGAGACCCCTTCTGGCTCACTCTGTTTCTATGTTTCTAAGCTTGCCTAGCAGGAACAGAACATGCCTTGCCCTAAACTGGATGCCCTTTCTGACCACAGTCACCAGCTCAAGAAGCCCACCAGACTTGGAGTTGTGGCTCGTGTCCCCGCCACTCCGCAACTGGCTTGGGTGCACTGGTGCTGCTCAGCAGCTGCTGAGACTTGGGGAGTTATTACCTGGTCCACTGCCAGGGCCATAACACACCAAGATGGCAGTGGAAAAAATAAACCAGGAAACAGTCTTGGGAAATGGTTTGCCTTCACCCTCTTTGAATTCTCACAGAAAGTTACTTTTCTTCTGTTAAGCTTTGGCAGGCGAACTTTTGCCAAGTGGCTGGGTGCCACTCTCGCTCTGATTACAAAGGGGTTATCAGTTCTAGCTTCTTGCAAAGAGGGATCTGTCCCTCCTGCAGCTACGCAGAGTACAAGGAAGAAAGTGGGGACTAGAAGTGGAGAGAAGCGAGAATGAGAGAGAGAGAAGGGTGGCAAAAAGAGGGCAAGAAAGGGAATGGTCTCTCCCACCGTCTCTGGCACTGTCTTCCCCTGCTATCCCATGAAAACGTGGTCCTTGGCTGAGTGGGGTCCCGTGTGAGACTCCTCTGCTCCACCAAAATTCATGTCCGAAAGCACCACTGGCAATTGGTGTCAGATTATTAGGATCTTTGTCCTCTGGATGAGGTATCCTGAGCTTTCTCTGGTTTTGCGTTTGGACATCTGGATGCAGTTAAGGAGGATCCCTAAATAGGATACGCCAGGTGGATATTCCTGGAGGAGGATAACAGATACTAAGAGGGGATGCCACATCAGTGAAGATAGCAGGCATGTTTGGGGAGGTGGGGGAAATTATGTACATGTAGCTCAGACATAAGAAGATTATCGATGGCCATGTCGACTTTACAGAAGAAGTGAACGAGAGAGAGAGAGATTGTCCCTGTCACATGAGGACAGGGATTGCTGAAAGTATACAGCGAGAACTGGCCATTCAGCTTTAGGAAGAACTAGCAAACTTTTGCAAAAGCTTGAGATGTTAAATAGACTATTTCAGAGACTCGGGTTAAAATCCTATAGCCAGAATCCCTCCGTCTTCATCAACAGAGCATGTAGCTTTTGCAAAGTGTGTAGAATTGCATAGGATAATCTCCCCGCGACCCTAAGCACCCAACTACTTCATACAAGTTCCAACTTCCTGCTCCAGCTGTATGGAAGTGGATCACATTATTCCCACCAGAAGGTGTGTCCTCCTTCAATGCACAACGATTGCATGGTATTTTGCTTTAGTTGGTTTTTATACAGCTTACCTTATTTGTTTTTTAAAATCGTTTCTGAACAGTGCACAAGATTCCCCTCTGCATAGCAGAGAGAGCTGTGTCCCAGAGCCATGAGCCCGAGGATGACTTACATCTTGATTGGTCATGTCCCAGTATGGTCGCTCCCCATAGGACATCACCTCCCACATGACTATGCCATAGCTCCAGACATCACTGGCAGAAGTGAACTTCCGGTATTGGATGGCTTCTGGCGCTGTCCAGCGGATGGGAATCTTTCCACCCTGCAAGCAGGGGAGAGAAGCAGTACAGGATCAATATGGACGGCTGGCTGGAGTATTTCTGGACCTGCCCATTGTACGAGACCGACGGCACAATGCAGTCTAAAGCATGCTTGGTTGAGATCAGGTCACTGTCCCAGAGCCCTTCTGTCCCTTGGGGCTGGACGAGCACCCCCATTCCCGATACTTAATTTGCGATGGCTTCGTGGGGCCACACTCCCTGGCCTGACTCTTTGGCACTAGGGTGCTTGTTGGCCACACCTTTGCGCATGGAGAGAGGGCATAAGAAGCACGGGTGGGGTGGGGTGGGGTGTGGCTGGCAGCTGCCATCTTATTCCCATGGTATCTTGTCTTACACTCATGCTGTCAGTCTTGATCGTTGCTGTGAGTTGGTCCTTTCCCTCTTTCCTTCTGGATACCAAACTCAAGATAATCCTTGGAAATACAATTATTTTACTGCAACTCGATGGATTAGAGGACAGTGAACTCTAACAGCCTTCGACCAAAGTGGAGGGAGAAGCATCTGCTCATAGGAAGAGCTGAATCTAAACTGGAATTTAGCTTCCACCCCTCCTTTCCAGGAAAGCTTCTGGTTTGACCTGACCTGTTTTAAGTTAAACTGTGGAGAAATTGGGCTCAGTGTTAAGGAATTAAGAGCTGGCGATTTTTATTTATTTATTTATTTACATTATTTCTACCCCGTCCTTCTCAAACATGCCAGGATGGCATATAACATAATAATCAATTACAATAAATAAATACAGCACAATAAAATTACATAATGAACATAAGAAGCTGTGACTGAGAATAATTAGATTGAAATTAATTAAAATAATTAAATATTTAAATATTGAGCAAATAAAAAGGTTTTCGCCTGGCGCCGAAAAGAATATAACGTTGGAGCCAGGCAGATTTCCCTGGGGAGCGCATTCCACAATTTTGGGTGCCACCACAGAGAAGGCCCTCCTCCGGGTGTTGACTTCCCTAATCTCCTTCAAGGAGGGTTCCCAGAGCAGGGCCTCCGCCTCAGATCTTACAGGGTAGGAGGGCAATATTTTGCAGTACATAAGTGTTCAGAGTGACTCTAAATCTCACGTATTGGACAAAGAGGAGGGCGATTCAAAGCTGGGAAAGCTCCCCAAAGGCAACTGGTTAACCACTAATTAAAAAAATGTTGGACAAGAGGGGCCTTCGATCTGATCCGGAAGGTCATTTTCAATGCTCTTATTTGTAATGCAGGACAAGCTGTCACTGTGCTGATCAACCTCCTCTCTGCCCCCCTTTCATGCCACCCAGCTCTAAGAAACGTGCAAGCACTGAGGCTTTGTCGCCAGCGTTGGTGATGCCTCAACACACTTTCTGCTTATCAAAGAGGAAGTGTTATAAATTGTTAACACGGCTTGGAACATCTGCGTTGCGCAGCAGAGTGCTTTTTGATGCACCACCTGTGTCTTCCGCGAACGCGGCTCCCCACTCTGCCAAGCAGCAGCAGCAAGGACAGATTCCTGCAGAAGGCTGACCTAGATAAAGTGCCGTATGACCCTTCCTCACACATCTCTGTAGACGGGACTTCCAGCTTGCTGGGCTTGGCTGATTTGTGGCTCCGTAATTTAAGCCAGATAGAGGCAACGCTTTGCCCCGCCATGAGCCATAGGAAGCTCTGAAGACCTGAAGAAAGGGGCATGGATACCTTTGGGAGTTCGAAGAGAGAGCCCTGGTCCTAGGTAGGGGTGGACAACCCTCTCTTTCACTTCCGAAAAATTGTTCCCATTTCCAGATGCAAGTTCTTTCCACCCTGTGTTGACACCAGAGCAAAATTTCCCTAAAATCTGCAGGAAAATCAATATGCATTTTGCCCAGTGCCTGCTTATTAAATTTACATGTATTTTTGAAAAAAAAAATGTATAGATTAATCTATCCCTAATAGATTCCCCCCTTTTTTGCACAGGCTGAAGTATTTATATATTTGTATAATCCCATTATAAAGCTATCCAAGCCTCTAATAGCTATAACATCCTGTGCTTCTGAAGGCCGTAAATAATGTGTTTTCTTTTATCTACCCTGGATGTCTTGCTAAACAGTTTCGCTGAGTGATTCCAAATGTTAGAATGAGAAAAGAAATCTTCTCTGTCCATTTTTTCTCACATGGTACATTATTTTATGTATTTCTACCTCTGTCCCCAACACACACACTCCATCTTTGCCTTTGTTGCCAGCTGGGGATTATGGAAACTGTATTCCAGCACATCTGTAGGGAACCAGCTAGGGGAAGATTAATTTAAGCCTTGCCCTACAGGGAAGATATTTCCATCCCTTGGTGATTCGGTTGCCCATTTGGGTACCTTTTGCAACTCCGAAATGGCCTTTGGTGTCACCAGACTCATCTGTGGCTACTTCAGAATTAGTTGCATTAGGGATTTTGTCAAAGAGCACAGGACATTGCCCGTGCAGCTTTGGTATTGGAGTGATGCAGAAATAAAACTATTAAAAATAAAATGAAATGAAATGTGGAGGAGGAGCAGCAGCAGGAGGAGAGAAGAGAATGAGAGAAGAGAGAAGAAGGAGAGAAGAGTGAAGAGAAGGAGAGAAGAGAGTAAAAGGTGAGAAAAAAACATGAGAAGGGAGAAGAAAAGCAGCAGCAGCAGCAAAAGAAGAGGAAAAAGAAGGGCCAGGGTTCCATTTAATTCCCAACCCAGCCTCCGCGATGAAGTCCTGCTTTCCAGCTCAGTCCTTCCATGAAACATGGAACTTTCCTGAGGTCCAATCGAGGGCAAAGTAGGAGGAGGGAGGCTTCGGGTCTGGGCAGGTGCCATCTGGAAAGCGGTTCTCAACTGTGCAAGGTGGGCTGCGGTGCAGGACCCCCGGTGCTGACCTTGTTGCCCAGGCAGGGCAGCTTCTGCCAACAGGCGGCAGCTCCCCCCTCCCCCAATTTTCTGCAGTTCTGTTGGAATGGAAGAGCAGGAACGGTGGGCTCTCCCCCTCCTCCAAGGGCTGGGGTTGGGTGGAGAGCACACACCTGGGCCTGCAGAGGGATGCACAGGGAAGGTGAAGCGTGGGGCAAGCAGGCAATGCTCAGGATGCGCCAGCTCTGCTTACTGCTCAGAATCCACGGCCGTCCCGAGTGGGCGGGAGATGCTGTTCCACCTCCATGCGAGAGAGAAGAAACAGACCCCCTCCTCTCATGACTCCTCCCCTCCCAGAGCAGCCGCTCCAGTAGCTTGCCTCAGAAGGAGAGACTGGACAGGGTGGGGAGGCTTCCAAGGAAATGTGATCTCCCTCCCACTGGAAGGACCGTGCGTGCTAGTGGGGCGTGGTGGGGGGGCTGTATTTGGCTACCTAGAGGCATCTCCTGGCCTTGGTATGGTCCCCCAGCACCCCCGCCAGGCCCTTTGGAACTGCCCGGGCCACCTGTGTGCATCCCGCCAGCTCTGCGCTTACCAGGGCGCTGGTGTAGGTGGGGTCCGAGGTGTCGTCCTCCAGGAAGCGCGAGAGGCCGAAGTCCGAGACCTTGCAGACGAGGTTGCTGTTCACGAGGATGTTGCGGGCAGCCAGGTCCCGGTGGACATAGTTCATGTCGGCCAGGTACTTCATGCCGGCCGCGATGCCCCGCAGCATCCCCACAAGCTGGATCACGGTGAACTGTCCGTCATTTTGCTGAGTGGGCAAGGGAGCGGCAGCGGTGAGCAGAGGCCGAAAGAGCGGCAGCTCCTCGGAAAGGTTAGCACGCCCCTCTCCCCTGAGACCACGACCTGAGACTATCTGAGCCGAGCCGAGCCTTCTTTGAGCAATCACCATTTTTCCTCGACTTTCTTTATTGCTCCCAAGTACAAAGCACCCAGGACCGATCTCTGAGCATGCACAGAGCAGGGTTCTGAACCCAGTCTGACGTTTAACTCCAGGAACGCTCCTTATGAACATGCCATGGGGGCGGGGGGACCGCGAAGGGGAGCACACCTCCTCTCCACATGCTGCTCATTCTGTTGGGCCTCCCACCTCTGTTGACAATTTGTCAAGGGATCAAAAGCGTGTGTGTGAGGGGTGGGGGTGGCCTGCACCTGAACATTCCTCGGTCTCAGAATCCCCTCCCAGTGGGTGCACATCTTGACCATTCCCAGACACTGCCTGGCTCTGCCCAGCACCTGGCCTTGAGATAATCGCCTCCGCCTCCTCCGCCTCGGCATCCAGCCCTAGCCCATCCCTCACAATCCCACCGTGACTTGCCGCTTGCACTTGTCCAAGACCGCCATCCTCCTTGCTCCTAACAGAGCACTGTGGATCTCCATGGGGCTCATAGCAATGGGATTTGGTTAGCCCTAAAGAGATCCCCTCTGAGCACACGGCCCACAAGATGCAGGAAACAGCCCATGTGGACGACGGCCAGTCCTGCTCCGCAGGGCCAAGCAAGATCACCTTCAAACATCTTGGATAAAACTGGGTTCTCTTAGGATCTGCAGGTCAAGGTTAACTGTAGGCACCTGGGAGAGTGGAGCTGCTTCAGGAAGCCAGACCCAAATGAGGGACCTGTGGAAGCAGACCAGAACCTGCAAGGTCTTGAGGTGGCGGCCAGGCGCCAGCCCTGGTGATCTGCTTGGTCCCAGGGACTAGCCTGGGCAGGTGGGACCCATCCGGAGCCCACGGATGCCACTTCCGAGAAGATGTGCCTAGCTGCCATTATGGAGAGCTCACCACCTGGGGCAGCCACACACAAGGTTCCCAGACCTCCTCCTGCCTGCTCCTGGGGGCTGCTCACAGAAAAGGAAGCCATGAAAGTGAGTCTCCTGTCCGGTCCCCCTCCCTGCCGCCACCTGCTCCTGTGATAACGTACCCGGAGGAAAGAGTCTAAGGAGCCGTTCTCCATGAATTCGGTAACAATCATGACCGGGGTGCTCTTGGTGACGACCCCCTCCAGGTGGATGACGTTGGGGTGGTCGAACTGGCCCATGATGCTCGCTTCGCTCAGGAAGTCCCGCCGCTGCTTCTCCGTGTAGCCAGACTTCAGAGTCTTGATGGCCACGAAGCTCTCCCTCTTGCCCGGCAGCTTCAGGTGGCCACTGCACACCTCCCCAAACTCCCCTGGCGTGGAGAACCGAGGTCAAAACCCTTGCAGGTTTGGGGGGGATGTCAGAGGTCCAACCCTCCATGTGCACAATGGCCAGCCATCCGCCCACATGATCCCTCAAGCAGGATGGGTGAGGAACCTCCACCTGCCCAAGCCCTTCTTCTTCAGATGTGCTGCTTCTGATAGCAGAGGTAGCACAAAGTCTTTGTTTAGTCGCAAAGTCATGCCCGACCCATCACAACCCCATGGACAACATTCCTCCAGGCCTTCCTGTCCTCCATCATCCCTGGAGTCTGCCTAAGCTCATGCCGACTGCTTCAGTGACTCCATCCAGCCACCTCACCCTCTGCCGTCCCCTTCTCCTTTTGCCCTCAATCGTTCCCAGCATCAGAGTCTTCTCCAGGGAGTCCTTCCGTCTCGCTAGGTGGCCAAAGTATTGGAGTTAGCACAAAGTCTACAAGGCTGTTTTCCAGATAGTCTCCTCCCTCCTGCATGGATCTGGCCAATCTCCTCTTGAAGCCATCCGGATTGGTGCCCATCAATGCTTGCCTTCATCCTGGCCCAAACTTCCCCAGTGCCTTATGGCCCCATTCCCCAAAACTAGGGATCATTCCTTTTTGGGGGGTCAATACCCCCAAACCTCCTCCTTTGCCCTCTCCCCTCCTGAGAATGCCCCTTGGTGCCATGTTACTCTAAGGTATTCTTAGAGAAAATAACAGTTTCTACCAGAAGTTGCCCTTTCATTCTGTAGCTGCCAAGTTCCACCCCCATCACTGGCCCTGGGGCACTACTACATTTGGGGTGGGGGCAGAGAGACCCTGTGAGAGAGAGAATGCACCTCCTACCACCATCTACCAGGAAGTTGCCCTGGAATCCCACCTCCCATTCATCCTCCCCCTTTCAAGCTCAGAATTAATTAAACTAAACCATGACTTCCGGCTTGGCCCTACCTGGGCTCATTCCAAACCACGTTCTCGCTTATCCTCTTGCAGGAAACATGGACTGCGCCAGGCTGAAAAGTCCAGCTTACCTGCACCGATCACTTGCTCGATTTTGACACACGAGATGTCGATCTCCTTTGCAAACTCCCGGACGGCCTCGTTGGGGTCCTCGTAGGTGAATGGGTCAATGTAGATCTTCATACCAGGTGTCACTGCTCAGAGGTGGGAAAGGGGAGATCTGCATGATTCATTTCGTGTTCTCAGCATGCCTCTACCTCACCTGTCCCCTGATCAGCGCTTGGCTACGCCCACCCTTTCCTCCGAACCTTGCACGCTAAGCATGGCTTTTTTTGCACCTGTGTGAGGATACACGGAAGCATTGGAAGCTGCAAGGGCTACTTCTTTTCTTTTCTTTTATAACTTTTCTTTTATAACTTCTTTTATATCGTTTATATTTTTTATTTATTTTATATTATTAATTTTAATTTTATATTGTTATTTTTGCATTGTATTGTATTTTATTGTGTTGTATGCCGCCCCTTGCCGAAGCCTCGGGGCGGCTTACAA
>NW_025336360.1:173316-207250 GCF_004798865.1 Varanus komodoensis | reverse complement strand
CTTTTCTTTTCTTTTATAACTTTTCTTTTATAACTTCTTTTATATCGTTTATATTTTTTATTTATTTTATATTATTAATTTTAATTTTATATTGTTATTTTTGCATTGTATTGTATTTTATTGTGTTGTAAGCCGCCCCGAGGCTTCGGCAAGGGGCGGCATAGAAATGTTCTAATAATAATAATAATAATAATAATAATAAAAAAGGTGAACCATGGATGGGAGAGCACAGAGGTCACCACAAGAAACCTGGGACTGGAAGCCGTGTTTCCACGCTTTTGGCCATTTAGATGTTCTCTCCCCAGTTCCCCATCAGTTGGGTCTACAAATTCCTCCTTTACCCTTGCAGGAGAAGCAGGTCTGGGGCCTCACGGGGGCCCACAACTGGTGTGCCAAGCGATCGGAATGCCAGGCTCTGTGCCAACTGCAAACCTGGCAAACAGAAGGGAGCCCTTGAGCGAGAAGATCGCAGTCAAGGTGCACAAGCCCCGGAACGGTGACACGAAATGGCAGCTAAGGGGGTACCGAATCGTTCCATGCAATCTTTACACCAGCTGCTTTGAACAGGTCTAGGTTTGCACTAAACATTATTTTTTGCTGCTAAATTGTTTTAAAAGTTTGGAGAGTGGGAAAAATTGTGGGGCTGTTTCGTTGTATTTGCACTGCATTTTTTTCGAACTGATGTGAATCGTACCGAGAACTTTGGGGATTGGGTTGCCCAGAAACAAACTAAATAAAGCGTAAAAAGAAGGTGAGGGCCACTGTGATGTTGTGGTTAAGAGTGCAGGACTGGGACTCACGTGATCCAGGTTCTAATCCCCGCTCAGCCATGGAACCCACTGGGTGACTTTGGGCCAGACACAGACTCTCAGCCCAGCCTACCTCATAGGGTTGTTGTTGTGGGGATAAGATTGAGAGCAGCAGGAGAATTATGTAACCTGCTTTGAGTTACTTAATAAAGAAAAAGGTGGTGTAGATCTCTCATAAATAAATAAATCAAGGTGGCGGCATTTGCAATTGCTGATATCACTGCATATTCGTATCTAATCCATCCTGGGAAGCTGCTGAATTCTTTGTCATCATTTCCTTGTCACAAGGAATTCTGTCACTCAGCTTCCTCAAAACTAAGGATAAGCTTAAAGGCAGGACATGCTCCAACAGAGCGAAGATCAGAGAACCAAGGTTCAGTTTAGATGCCTGGAAGCACTTCCTGACACTTAGGACCCCGAGGGTATTCAATGGGCTTCTACGGGAGGTGGTTGAGGCCACATCGGTGCGGGTGTCCAAGGACAGGCTGGACATGCACATGGTGGGCATGAGTGAGCGGGGCCAGCTGGAGCCGGGGGTCAGACTGGATGGCCTGGGAGGCCCCGTCTAACTCGCTCAGTTTCTATGTAACTTTGGCTTTGGAGATAATGGTATGAAGCCTCCCTGGTTGGGGAAGAATTTTCTCATTCAAAATTCTAGGTCCAGGTGTCGGAAATGGTGCCATGAACACCTCCCTTGGAACACACCAGAGTCCACATCCCTCTGAAATTTAACTGTATTGCTTTGGATGATTTTCATTTTAAAACAGCAACAACAAAACTGGAAGCTACCCTGATGCTTCCCTTTCCCTGCGTTCAGAAGTGCGCCATTGGAGGCAGAATTGTGGGGTACAATCAAGTAATTGTTTTGTATTTTGGCGCTCAGATGCCCACCTCTGCCTGACACTTGGGGTCTCAGAATAGCCCTTCTTTCTTTTCTCACACATCTGCCTTCTGAGAAATGAGTGTCTCCTAATAAGCCAGACACAGAGGGACTAGCAAGCTGTTTTGTCCGCACATCCATGCGAATTTCAAAATTCCCCGTGCCACTGACCCCCAAAATGTTATGGGGCCCTGTCCTAAATAGGGAAGACTGCTCATAATCATACTGTTTTCCTCTTGACTGCCGCGTGACTTGCAAACCCCTCTTACCTGTCTCCTGGTGCTTACCTGCGCTGTTCCCTCTTGTACCCCATGGCTGCCAGCCTATTCCTTTCATTCCCTCCCTGCTGCTTTTACTTTCACGTCTGGCTACAACCGCTTCTGCCTCTTATCCCCTTCTTCATTGTCAGCATTTAGAAACAGCACTATATTTATCTTTTTCTTCCTAGCCTGTTCAAGCAGATGCCAAGATTTCAAGGCACGGGGAAGCTGGGCAAAGGGGCAGGGGCTCCAAGCTTGCCTGAGCATCCCATCAGATGACCAGTAAGGACCAGTTCTTGCCCACCAGGTGGCAGGAAGCCCTGGTTCCGAGGCAGGGCTTGGGAGAGGCTGCCCCGGATCGGATCGGACCCGACCCCACCCCACCCCACCCACGCAGGGTCCTCTGCCCACCCAAAGTACATACTGTGGCCGCTGGTGTAATGCTGCAGCTTGTCGGTGTACTCGGAGTCGGCGCGCTCAAATCCTCGTCTTCTGGAAGGAGAGCATCGAGCTGAGCGGTAGGCAGACGGACTGGCAGAGCAGGGGGCAAGGCTGGGCTTCAGCTCTCCTCCCAGACACACAGCGTGTCACCCCTCCCTCCCTCCCCCCACAACACGATCCTCCCCGCCCCGGGTTCCTGTCCCCACCACGAGGCTGCAGGAGCTCCGATCGGGCAGTGGCTGCGTGGACAACCCTCTGCGGGACCGCAGGCTTCGTGTGGGCCCACCCAGGCGCAAGCATGACACCTGTCCTTGCCTCAGGCATGCCTGGCAGGCCAGACCGAATCGCTCCCCCTCCAGGGTCCCCCCTCTTTGGGCCTGCAGGTGCCAGCGGTGTCCAGGCCCTGGTCCAGCACCATCTCCTTGTTCCCCACCATCAGGCACTGCTAGATATAGGAAGCAAACCCTCCGAGAAGGCACCTCAGGGCCTTCTCACACACCGCCCGCCTTGGCCCGAGCTGCCCTTCCCTTCCTCCCCAAGCATTCCGCCCTGCGGGCCTCTCCATGCCCGGCGGCAGCATCCCTACCTGTTGCAAACGAGGACGATCACCACCAGGGCAATGAGGAAAACGAGCCCTGCGGCCGAGGAGCCGATGATGAGGGGCAGTTTCTCCTGGATGCTGGTCTGATACTCCGCTGCAGGGACACACAGGGGAGAACGTGAGCCTCGGGGACACGAGGTGCTGACCGGGGCAGGGCAGGCCAGGCCAGGCCAGGCCCAGCCCCTCCTGGCACAGGCTAGCCTAGGAAGCCATCCTAGGCTCACCTTCAGTCATGGTCTGGAAGTACATTTTGCCGCTGTAGCGCCCGTAGCCCGCCACCGTGCGGGCCCGCACCTGGAAGACGTAAATGGTCCCAGCTTTGAGGGCCTGCACCGTCACCGTGTTGGTGGGACTCTTCACCGCTGTGGCGTTGAACTCGCTCAGGTCCTGCCGGGCAAAGAGACGGCAGCTGAGGAAAGAGCAAGGCACGCTTTCCCTAACTCGGGAGTTGTCCCATGGGCCACCTCTGGGCTGCAGGGATCTCTCGAGGGCCACATACCTTGGCTCAGCCCCAACCCTCTTGCCCTCCACCAGTCCTTGCTGGTTTCCAAGATGTGCCTGTTTTTCTCATTCTCAACTGCCTTTCCAAGGCTTAGTTCCTAGAAATAAGAGCTGTAAAGTCCGTTGACCCTTCTGGCATTTTTTGGTATGTCTCTGGTCCCACTCTTTTAGTTTTGGTCCTGCCAGCCACTCCTGGGCTGGTCCCGGAGAGCCTTTCCAAGACTGAACTTGGCCTGTGGACTGAGAGAGGGTCAGCACGCTTGCTTCCCCTGAGACCTCACCTCAAATTCTCATTCCCCCACCTCTCAGCTAGCAAAGCACAGACTTGCCAATCTGGAACCCTCCAGATATGTGATGGTGCAGCTGTCTTCACTGTAGGGGCAACTGGGAATGATGGGGATTGTAGTTCTGCATTTCTGGAGTGTTCCTGCTCTGGAAAGGCTGGTCTCAACCCTACACCAGTGCTCCGATCATCTCCACAGGCCATCTACTGGGTCCCGTCTTTCCACCCTTCAGAGGCACAGTGGGTAGACAATGTCAGCATCAGCACCTGGTGTCCAGAACCCTGGATGTGGACCACAAAGATGGCCTCTTTAGTCAGTTCTGATTATGTACCTGCACTATGGAATATAATCAAGCAGCTCATCAGGTGCAGGATTTGGTGCCTTTAGGGTTAGAGACCTTTTTAGGGTTCCCCAGGCATTCTGGGTCTCGAAAGGGGGGTGTTATTCTTCACTAAGGCTCCTTTTGTGGCTAGGGGTCCCCTGCACACTGTTGTCATTGCTGCTCTCCAAGCGCGTTTTCAAGAAAGATGATGGTTTGCTATGGGGAGGGGAAGGAGGGCGTCCGCCTGGACCAGAGTCATGGGATGGGCTGCCCTGCACAGGGACAAGCGAGAGCTTCAACCTCAGCGCTGCGTTTGTGGCCCATAAGCCGGGGAGAGGCAAGAGGCTGCCCTGAGAGAATGCGAGGCCGCAGTGCCGTTCAAACCACATGGAAACCTTTAGAATCTGGCAATTTAGACAAGCAGAATTAGCCCCGTCTTCGTAGCAGAGACTCGAGGATGGACAGCTCAGGTTCCATGGAGCATGAACAAGACAGGCTGCAAGGAAGGCAGGGGAATGCAGGGGGCAGCGAAAGGAGAAAATGCCGAAGGAAAGGAGAGGGGGGGCAGGCGGGAGCTCAGTGGCCACTGGGAGACGGGGGAGGCTCACAGAGAAGGGACTTGGGCTTGCCTGGCAAAGCTTGTGTTGGAACGCTCAGGAAAAGACCTGCCTGCAGCCCCAGAGAACTCCTGACAGTCAGTGTCTGAATCCTGAGCAGGATGACGAAGCCAGACAGCGGGGAAAGCCCCCAGCCCCCAGTGATTCACGTGCAAAGAGTTCTGGCTTCGGTCCCTGGCATGCCACCCTGGCGAGGAGACTGAACTCGATCACCTGCCCATGGGGTCTAAGGTTGGGTCATGGCTGCCCATCCTCCGCGTAGCTGGCCCGGATGGAGCCAGGGCTTCCCGGGCAACTGTTCCCTCTTGGCCTAGTCCATCCCCAAACGGATCCCTGACAGTGACTCCCCGCACGCGCCTCTTTCCGAGGGAGATCCCTGCCACGGGTTCAGGTAAGATGAACAACCCGCAGGCCACTGGCGCCTCGGCGTGATCTCGTGTCCGTGTGAGGCTGGGTGCACGTGAGGTCGACACACCCGACGGTGCCCCTTTGGGCCAGGCTGGGCCATTTGCAGGGCCTTCATAAAACCACGGAAGCAAGAGAGTCAAAAGGACAACACATCTGCGCTCTCTCTCCAGGCCTGGTGTGTGCGGGGCGGGGGGGGGGGCACACCAGGACAACGCTGGGCTCCAGTTTATCCAATATAGGTCAGGACCTATTTATCAGCTCAAAGGGTGCCCCCTTCCCCCAGCTCCTGCCGGCCTGCAGGGAATGGAAAATAGGTCATCTGAAGGGAGCCAGTGATTACGCCTTCCCACCGCCAACTGAGGGGTGCGGTGGGGACACATGTGGCTTCATTTAATCAGAGGCTTTTAATTAGCTTTTCCCTGAGATATTCCCCTCCCCTACAATTTCTGCACTTCTGTTTCGCTTATCTGGGGAATGGAAGGAGGAGAGCACCCCCTGCTCACGGCGCTTCAGTCCGCACCTGGATCACTCTGGCGCAAGAACATCCTGGGTAGGCGTGAACTGACTCTTCTGACCCTCCTGCAAGGATGCGTATGAACTTCCCTTGGCCATTTTTGCTGCATTTTTGCAGTGGTAACCCTAACAGCCACCTTTTGTGTGTGTGTCCCCTTAAAATATGCATTTTAAACTAAAATATTAATTTTATATGACTTTTAACAACGTGGAAAGGAAGACAAGCACATTGCAAGATCTTAATGTGGGGCTATCAGCCAGTAAGGCAAAAAAGTATCTTGGTCTGGAATAGGAGTCCATGGCCCAAGGACAGAATCTGGAAGTGCCACAAGGAAGACAAGACCCCGGCGTGCTGTCACTTCTGCCTGGGGATGGTGGGAACTTCTCCAGTCCTGAATTCGGAGTAAAACTTGGTTGCTCATCAATACGCACACTGAGGCAAAGAACGCGTGATAATTTGTCATGCCCCATGGCACAGGCACGGAGGCTGCGGTGTCATTAGGGATACGTGCAAAAATTTGATCTTTCCAAACAGACCCAAGCTGGACTTCCTACACTAACATGCAGACTGGAATATTAACTATTTAATAGGTTTCAAATTTCCAAACTGTTACACACATTTCTCAGGTTAAACACACTCCTCTCAAATGCATTTTTAAATGGGTATGGTTTTTTAAAGAGAGCATACTTTCAGAAATGCATCTTTTGAGAGAAAACCCTATTAAAATATGTATTTAAATACAAATGTCAATGGAAGTGTTTGTGTGGATTTTTAAAAGACAGATCGATGGGGAAAATCGACAGAGTAGATTTTTCAGTGAAGGGGTATGAAAGTGATCTAGGCTAGAAAGCAACTAATTTGCCCATCCATAAATAGAGGGCAGAAGACTGAAGAGGGAGTAATTTTAGCCAAAATTTCTTGTTTGTTTTTGCAGGGTATTTCATGGAGCTGAGGGGCAGTAGTGATAGCTTCCTGAGCTAATGGGGGCACCAGTAAGCACCACTCCTACTCTAAAGTAGCTTTGCATGGCACCATCGTGAAGCCACATCAGAGCACAGACAATCAGCCTGGTTCTTCTCTCTGAAGTCTTGGGAGGTCAACAAACAAGCCAGCCAAGAACAAAATGGCACACACCAGGAGCATGAAAGACAATAACCCCACATGTACATTTGACACCTCATCGCTACTTCTGTGAACTTCTGCAGCACTGCTGGACATGCACCTGAGGATTTATAGCCTCCCACCACATGTCCAAATGATCCACTAAGACGTCCATGCAGGGCATGGTGCTTCCAGTGCCACAACCCCTCCAGAAATGCACTCCATACTAATGCTTTTATTCACGTGCTACCAATCTCTAGACATGTGGAACGGCCACACTGGGAGAGAGGAGGCTACTTCATTAAACAGCTGCTCTCTTGGCTTTGACCCATGGTCATGTCCTTGCCCATCATGGGCAGAGAATTGCATACAGACTCTGAATTTTACAGTCCCTGCTACTGTAGGCCAGAGATTTATTTTTTTTAAAAAAACCCATGCCAGTGGGCATGGTGGTCTTAGTCATGGAAGTCCCCCAGGATAAGTGTGGCTAAGAGCATGGGACTGGGACTCAGACAATCTGGGTTCTAGTCCCCACTCGACCATGGAGCCAACTGGATGGCTTTGGGCCAGTCAAAGACTCTCAGCCCAGCCTACTTCACAGGGTTGTTGTTGTGGGGATAAGACGGAGGAGGAGAATGATGTAAGCTGCCTTGAGCCCTTTGTAGGAAAAGGCAGGATATAAATCAATCAATGAATCAATCAATAAAATAAATAAGTTGGCTCTCTCTTGACATGAAGCAAAGATGACCAACGTCTACCTTTTTATCGTGGGAAAGACTCTTGGGACGGCCAGCATGGCTTGCCTTCTTGTGCTGGTTCTTGTAGCCATGGGGACCTAGAGTAAATGGAAAATGCCCAAACCCACCACCTCCCTTGGCACCTTATTAAATTCCTATCCCACCTTTCTCCCCTGGTGGAGCTCAAGGTGGCTCCATGTGGTTCCCAGGTGGTCTCCCTTCCCAGCTCAGGCCAGCCCCCCGCCTGCTTAGCTTCAGCACGCGGATGCCGTGTGTGCCTTCAGACCATACCTTCTCATAGTACTGCAGCTCATAGTCCAGGATAACTCCGTTGGGCTGGTCAGGCTGGGACCACGAGAGGGTGATGCTGTCCACTGTCCGGCTCACCTGGTGCATGATGGACACGGCTGAAGGGGCTGGAAGAGAAAGAGGCAGGGGCCCTCTGGATTCTAAGCACCCCTTGCAGGAAGGAAGGGCACCTCAAGAGAATTCTCACATGGGATAATCCCATGACCCTCCGCTTCCTGTTAGCCAAAGAACCTCAGGTGTTGCTTCCTCCTTTATTGACACACAAATGAATCACACTGTCCATCATTACAGACAGCAACAGCATTCAGAAGCTCCAGAGGCCAGTGAGTCACAATACACAATACACAAAATGGGCGTGAGGACAGTGCCTGTAGGATTCCTGGCGGATTTCAACCCTCCCTGAAATCATCCAATTGACGATTATCCCCTGGGCCAAATTAATTAAATCATATGCTATAAATATGTCCACTGAGGAGGTCCCTTGGGATAGTGAACCTCAGCCCTGGGAAGATTCCAGCCTCCAAGATCTCCACAGAGAACGCCAATGGATGCCCCAGCATCCCCAGATACTCCCAAATATCCCTACCTCTGAATTTAAATTTATTAGGACTTTTCTTTCTCCTGACCTTTGGTCACCCGTTGCTCCATCAGTTGCTCTTACAGAATGAAGCCAACCAGTGATGTTGCTACAGAGTCCCTGGGAGGCCCCATCACTTGCCTCCAGGAGGGGAAAAACTGCCAGGTAGTTTTCTCCCACCACCCATCCATTTTCCGGAAGGGTTGGAACACTGACCAACTAGGACAAGACTTACGAACACCCTCACTCTTAAAAAACATAGCCTTGCCTTGCCTTCCACATTCAGAGATGACTTCCTATTGTTTGTGTGTATGAATTATGCATGCAGAAGAGAACTCTGCAGCAGGCAATTCTGCACAAATAACGGTGACAATTTTTCCAAGAGTCAACGCTGCTTTTAAGAACAAGTTGTGAAGCAGAATGCTCTTTTTCAAAGTAGGAGCTTAGAAAAAGCTGTCATGGGCCAACTCTGGGAAAGCAATGAACGTCTTTACTTGCGCTGCTATCAACTGAAAATGAGATTTTGCAGAACATGAAAAAGACAAGACATAATCTCTAAATGTGCTAACATTTTATACCTGGATGTGAAACAACTTAAAGCATTTAATGGAACTGGATCTTTTTCTGGGTTCCAAAGCTTTTTGGAGGCCATTGGGAGCTGCATAGACCATGGGCACGGTGTCTTTCTTGCTTCGTAAATCATCTAGCACCAGCTATTCCACAGTCTCCAGGGAAGGATACCTGAGCATTTGAACCTGGGTCTCTTGTATCTTAACTCTTCCAGAGCCAACGGACACTTGCCGTTCCAGGGACTTGTGCAAGATTAAAAAAAAATTGTTTCAGAGGAGTTCCGTCCTGCACACCGAATCAGCAAAAACACGGTTCTCACCTTAAATATCCAAACGAATAAACAAATGAGCAGCACCTTAAATATCCAAACGAATAAACAAATAGATGAGCAGGCATAATAATCTTAAGAAAGATAGCTATATAAAAGGGGAAGGCAGTCCAGAATCAAGTGCTTAGAACCAAATTTGCTGGTCTCCTCCATTGTATCATGACCGCCACTCCATGCCACTGCTCAGAGGTTGCTCTTCGTCCTCTCCAGAGGGGAAGAGGAGGTAGATTACCTGGCCATGGCGAGAAGAAAGAGCCAAGAGGTTGCTGAGGTTGGCCTTGTGCCCGTCACAATGTACATGACCCCCGATGCTAAGATGAGAGCATTAAAAAATGGCCACAATGGACTCCAATAACTTCAAATCCTTAAGAATCTCACCTGCGGATTCGGCCACATGTGAACTTTTCCTGAGTTGTTTTAAAAAAATAGACCATAAGGCCACAAAATCTAAACATGTTCCATCATTTAAAGCAGATTTAAACATGGAAAAATGCAGAACATTGCAAAAGCACGGACCAAAAGGGTGCATGGCCCCATAGGCGAAAGCACAATAATACGCACAGGAGCCAGGAATCTGTGCATTTTTCAAAGAGCAGATCTGAGCACTGGCACAACATTGGCTTCCCTCGAGGAGCATGCGATGGGTGCACAACACCGAAAAAATGGATTTCACACCATCCAGGCATCCTTACTAGTCTGAACTGCCGTATCTTTGCCCCTCGATGCAACTTGGGTCATGTGACCTAGTTTGGAAGTCACTATTCAAAAGTCAGCCCACCAAAGGAAAAAAGATTCTCCCATCCCTGAAATCTACACAATCAACTGCCAAAGTAAACTTTGTCGCATAGAAGAGTACAACCTGTTCCATAGGTATGGTTTAGAATGCCATTTGCTTAAATCATTCTCTCTCTCTCACACACACACACACAAACGAGAAGTTTTGCAAGCTTCTTTATCAATGGATGGAAAGAATTTGAGTTTTCTTTTAAGCATGTGGAGAAAACGTGAGTGTGGGAGAAAGTGAAATGGAGAGGTTTCCATCCAGGCCCAGGTCTTGGAATATTTCTCTTTTAAAAGTCAGGTTTCCAATCCCTGTTTACTTAATTCTGTAGTGCTGCATTAGGGCAACTTCCCTGTTTCCCCCTCGCAGGCTCTTCATCCTGGGCAGCTGCTCAGCAGACAGGCAGAAGATACAGCAGCTCTCTCTGTGATGCGGATTCCTTAATCGACCGCACTTGGCTGGTGCAGGCCGGGGAGGATTTTGTTTGCTTGCTTTCTAATCAGAGTTGGCTAAAATGTGCAACTGTTCGCCTAAACCCTCCGGAGAGATTAGCCACCAGAACTGGGAAGAAAACCCCGGCTCAAGTGTGGGAGAAAGTAAAGCTGACTTCACACTCTTGCTCGGCCAGAGGGTCCTGCGGGGGCACGGATCCTACCGAGTGCGTCAGCTCTCCCGTTATGCATCTGCTACCCCGTCTAGCTCGCCTTCACAGCCCGGCATCCCGGCCCATCTGCCCTGCCCCTCCCTCGCTTGCCCAGGGCAGCTCAGCACGCCACCTTGTGCTCCAGGTCACCACATTTACGGGGTCTCAGAAACGAGTGCTAATTGTGGAAATGGCTGTATAATGCTCAGGGCCATTCATTATGATAAAACTGACACGCCTCGGTAGGGAACCGTCAGGCGGTAGAAAATTGTGCTAGGCAAACAAGAGAACAAAAGGCTTCTTTTTCAGCAGCTTTGTGGCCCCCCAGGGTGACAAGTCTGGAGGCGGGAGGGGAAGAATACCCAGCCCTCTCGTCTTTAAGTCCGCGTGTATACGTGCATGCAAGTACACCCAACGTTCCCCAGACGTTAGACGGTACACCAGCTGGAGCAGTCTTCCTTGAACAGGGCCCTTGGAGGTATTTAGGACTACAGGTCCCAGCAGCCCCAGCCCACATGGCCCATAGGTCAGGGTGACTGCAGTCCACATCATCTGGAAAGAACAAGGTTGGCAAAGCTGATGCGCAGCCAGAGCGCCGAGACTATTGCTGCTGAACATGAAACAGAAAATGGCCACCAGGAAGCACCAAAAACTCCACTGGGGGGAAGAGGAGATGCAGGGGTGGTAAGAGCGTCTCTCTCCAGTGCTCTGGACATGAGCAGGGAAGCTGGAACGCTTGCGCCTCAGAAGATCTGCATTTGTGTGATTCAGATGTCTGGGGACTGAGACATTCCTCACCAGAACAGCAGCTGTGTTTGCCTAGAAAGCTCGGCTGAAGATGACCAAACCTCACCTACAGGCTGTGTCCATCAAGGCTCTTGCAAAAAGAGATGTCGCCATGCCCAACGGCTGCAAGCCCTCCTTCCCAGCTCGCGTGTGGGGCAGAAGTTGTCCAGGATAGCCAGCTGGGGTCCCCAGGGCCTACAGCTGCGCCACCACCATCATCCAGCTGAGGTCTCTCCCATGCTCGCTTCACCAGCATCCTGGTTAAAGGATCACGGGAAGCCCCCTGCTCCTGAATCCAAGCAGCGGCCCGTAGAGCTCGGTATTATTTCCGCTGGCTGGCAGAAGAGCTCCTTTCCAGCTTGATTCAGAGATGCCACGGTGCAACCTGGGACATGAGTCCAGCAAAGCACCTGCTACAGCAACCGTTAATTCACCGGGGCAGACAGCTCAGTTGCAGAAGCCCAGCCCAGGGATGCTGCAGATTTCAACCAGAGGGCCAAATGTGGGAGCAGTTATGGGTCAGAGGGACGCGAATTCCAAGCATTCTCAGGCGAAGCAGTGATGGTTTGATTTTTCAAGACACAGAAAGAGTGAGTCAGAAGGGGTCTCCTGGGCCATCTAGTCTGACCCCCAGCTCCAGCCAGCTCCACTCATGACAGGCCTACCAGGTGCATGTCTAGCCTATCCTTGAAGACTCTGACTGACGGGGCTTCAACCACCTCCCCTGGAAGCCAGACACACATACTGATTGGACGGGTTAGAAATATCCCAGATAAATAAAATAAGCCCATTCCACACCCTCAGGGTCCTAATGGTCAGGAAGCACCTCCTGGCATCCAAATTGAACCTTGGCTCCCTGAGCTTGGCTCTGTTGGAGTGCGTCCTGCCTTCCTCTGCAGGGGAGAACAGGTCTCTACCCACCTCCGTGTAACATCCCCTCACATACCTGTATGTCGCCAACAGATCCCCTCTGAGTCTCGTCTTCTCCAGGCTGAAGAGAACCGGAGGTGATCAAGGGCTTTTTATTTCTTCCTTAACAAAATAGATACTGGCATAGCTACCCTCAGCACTCCTGGGACAGAGGATCCAATAGAACCACATCATACGAATGGCATAGTCTTCTTCCCAGGAGCATCCATGAGAGAAAAGGTTGGCTTCCATAGGTGACCAATGCACCTCCCACAAATCGTCATTTGGGGCATTTCAGGGCTGGCCCGGGCTTAATCCTCCACATCTTTGGGGCTGAAGGGGCTTTTCTATGGGGCCAGAGAGCAGCACAAAACATGAGTGCAATTAATGCAGAGCTTTGAAAAAGAAAGGGAGGAAAAGGAGAAGACATTCATTCCGGAGGAAAATGCCTGGTAGTCCATTTCCACCTAAAGGACCACCCCAGATTGTTTCCAAAAGGGCTGGTTGGGGGAGCAGGCAGCATCACACGGGCCAGGAAAGTGTGGGTCTCGGTGACTCCGTTGCTGCAGGAATGCACCTGAGAAACTGAAGCAGGGAAGCGGAATATCCCCCCTCCCAGAGATCCCCTTCCATGTCCCGGATTCAAGTTCAAGCCATGAGACAGCCAAAGCAGCCCCTCGGGCTCCTCGTCTCGTTGTGGGTGGGAGGACTGATGAGTGGCGGGGAGCCAACTGACATGTCGTCTAGGACAATCCCAGACCACATGCCAGCCGGGAAGCCACGGCCCTTCTCCAGTTTCCCCTTTCAACCCTGAAGCCTGCCAGCGCCAATCCATGGTGGGACACGCATCCCCCGCCCTTCCTCCGCTCTGTCAGCTGCTGGGTCTGCAGCCGAGCAAGCCCCATCCCCATGGAGAGCCTGTCCCCCGCCCCCTGTCCCACAGCAATCAAAGCGGCTCCCTGGCGGATCGGGCTCAGCCGCCGGGCTTGGGTTACTGGCAGCGGAATCCGACTCTGATCACGTTAAATCCCCATAACTTGTGTCGAGTCTCAGGAGCAGCGGCAGGCCCACCAAAGCCCTGTCCCCCAGGAGTGCCCAGGAATGAGATGGAGCAAGGAGGACAGACGGAGCAGCTGGGGGGTCTTCCGGCCCCCCGCTCCAAATCCTCTCTCAAAAGTTCTTCCCTGGGCGTCAGGTTACCATTGGCCACCATCAAGCCAACAGGGAATTCTGGTATTTTCAATTACCGTCCGGCAGACATGGCTCAGCTCTGAGGTCAGGGTCAGAAATGTTGTTGCGGGGGAAGGACACGGCCGGCTGGAAGAAGCAGATGGGTAGGTAGGCTTTGTGAGCACTGGGAGCAAAACTGCCTGAGAAATTCTGCAAGCAAAAAGTGGATTGTACATCTTTGGGGGCACTGAAGTGAAGCACATAAAAGAATAAAGCTCAGCTTGTTCACGCCAAGAGTACGTCTGTCTTTCCGTTGCAGGAAAAAAAGAAATTATGTCCATCCTTGATATGATCACAAAGATGAAGAATGCCCGAAGAAAGAAGCTGGAGAAACAATGCACTGCCCTACACAAATTCACTTGGAAGAAGCACCACTGTAAATCCAAAGGGTTTATTCCTGGGAATCTGTGTTTCTCTACGGTTCCCTAGGAGTCCCTTCCATTGAACTCCATGGGACTCATTTCTGAGTAGATAGGTAAAGAATTGCACTGCAAAGCTTCATGATGAGAGAAACCTTTGCAGGTTTCTTTTCAGAAGCGTTTTCCCGCCTTGCTAGCTGCATAGATCATCAAGGCTCCCACTGCGAGGCTGAGGCCCAGTTTAAGAGTCCCAGTCCTAAACAAGACCCGAAACAGCACTGAGTAAAAATAAGTAGGACCTGTTTTAAAGACAGGAACTGCCGAGAGGTTGTGCAGCAAGAGTGGAGTGGAGCATGAGAGTCAACTGAGGGTCTTCCTAGCCCTGCATACCAGCCTGAGAACTAGGCATCCAAACGCACCTGGGAAGTTGTCCAGCGTGGCTTGGTGGAGATTGCAGTAGGTCAACATTGGCCATTTCTGAGAGACTCACCTGGTCAGCCTATGGAAGCCACCTGAAGCGTGGATGCTTTGCCTTGGAATTCAGAAGCAGGCTACCTCGACAGCAGTGCTTCATCACCATGAGCATGGCTAAAGCCATCTTCCACAGGTAGAGTTGGGCTTGTTTTCAGGGTCTGCTAGGCATCCACTCAGGCTGAGGGTAGTTTGAGGGCTACAGAGAGAGCCCAGAGAAGGCAAGCCAAAATCCAGAAGCCTGGCAACTCAAAGGGAGGACCCAGTAGTATTGCATTGCTCCCTGCAATGGCAATTCAACCAGACGTCAGGAAGCCAGAAGGTGTGAGAGTTCACATGTGCTTCTGTAGCACCCTTCTGGCCACCTTGCATCCCTAAGCAGCCCTGGAAAACTCCCACCTGTTGCAAAGTTGCACACCCCCCTTAGACTGACAAGGGCGCTTCATTGTGGGCCCACGCTAACATGCAGGTATGCGAGGGGGTGAGGCGAGTCTCTGAGACCAATCAGGCAAACAGTCGAAATGGGAGGGATAAGGAGGGTCCGTGTTGGGGCTGACATTCGTGCCGATTTGTGGAAGGGTATGAAACCAGAATGCTAGGAAGCCTCACTGCTCCTCATTTTCCTCCAAGGGAGCTGGTCTTTTCAGCCTGGAGAGGAGGAGACTCAGAGGGGACCTGTTGGCGACATACAGGTACATGAGGGGGAGCCACGCAGAGGTGGGTCATGACCCTTTTCCTTCTGCAGTGGAGGGCAGGATGAGCTCCAACGGAGCCAAGCTCAGGGAACCAAGATTTAGAGTGGATGCCAGGAAGCACTTCCTGACAGTTAGGTCCCCGAGGGTGTGGAATGGGCTCCACAGGAGGCCTTTGAGGCCCCATCGGTGTGGGTGTTCAAGGATAGGCTGGACATGCACATGGTGGGCATGTCGTGAGTGGAGCCGGCTGGAGCCAGGGGTCAGACTAGATGGCCCGGGAGACCCCTTCTGACTCGCTCTGTTTCTGTGTTGCTATAGTGGGCTCTGGTAAGGCAGAGGTGTGGAGCAGGGCCTGAGGATGGGCCAAGTGGTGAGGCAAGTTAATGGGGCAGAAGGCACTTGGGGCTGGTTGCTGGTGCTGACTGTGCTTTCTGCACATCCACAACTGCACACAACTGTCTGTGACTTCAATACCACCTGACTCTCCAAGCCTCTAGTCCTTCTCATATAACGCCAGTCCTCTACCAGCTCTACTGGCTTCCAGTTGGAGTCTGGGCCCAATTTAAGGTGCTGGTATTAACCAATAAAGCCCTAAGCGGCTTGGGACCAGGATGCATGGAGGAACGTCCCCTTCCTTATACACCCTCATGCCCCTTAGGATCTGCAGGAGAGGCCCTGCTCCAGGAACCCTCCTTGAAGGAGGTAAAGAGGATGTCTACTCAGAGTAGGGCCTTCTCCGCAGTGGTGCCCAGATTGTGGAATGCGCTCCCCAGAGAGGTTTGCTTGGTGCCGGGCCTATACTCTTCTCAGAGTCAGGTGAAAACCTTTTTATTTGATTGCCATTTTAAGAATTAAAGATTTTAGGAGTCATGTTTACAGTCGCTTTTTTGTAACGTGATTTATTTTAATCCTGTCTATATTTATTAGTTTTGATTGTATTTTTATGATTATTTATTATTGTATACTGTACAATTGATTTTATTGTTGTTGCTCATTTTAAACTTGTAAGCCATCCTAAGTCGGTGCTGTGAAGGACAGCATACAAATGTTTGATTAAATTAAAAAAATAAAAATTGAATGGTGTTTTACACACATCCAGGGCATTAAAATCTTGTGAAGTTGGGTTAGAGGGCAGAGGGCCACCGAGCCCCCGGTATGCAGCGGTTTCAGAGGTCTTTTTGTCCCTTCCACACTCCATAGTAAAATCAAAATACAATGTTTCAGAACAGAAAAAAGACGCTGTTGATTTGAGAGTCATCTGCTCAGCTCAAGCAGAAGTTTCAAAGATGCTGACAACCACTGGGACTATTTTTCCTTAAAAGATTCTGTACAAGTTTTCAGTCCCTACCAACTGCTAGAAATTAATACTACAATTTGGTATAAGCGGGACCAAAATTTCTTAGGGTTTTGTTTTTGTTTTGAACTGATGATGGATTTACCCTTCCTGGGAGAATATTTCTCAAAAGCCCCTCCCGATGTTGCTGCCTGCAGCCAGGATGGAGAAACTTCATCTCCATAGGATGGGGCTATTTCTGCTCTGCTCTGAAACACCACTCATAATAGACTTGCAAAGGGCTGGGGGACATCAAGGGATCGTGCAACATGCCCCCCCGCCCCGGAGGACGAAAGCTCTCCTCTCCCGCGCCTCGAATGCCCATTCCTATTCCCCAGTGCAAACATTCCCCCTTTTCAAGCTCCGTTTTCTCTCCGCAGCTCCTGTTTCCAGCTGCTAATGAAGAACATCAAGGCTGCCAGGCTGTGCGGAGCGCCTGCAAAAGAATTCTGCCTCTAATTATGGGGGAATTAGTGAGCAGACAGTTACTGTTTAGCGCTAATGAATAGATACATTAAGGAAGGCATCACACAAGGCTGGGAGACTGAAGCGCAACACATAATCAGGCAGAAGCGGGCCGAAGCACGTGGGCGAAGCGAAGGCAGGGTGGGCGCTCGCTGGCCGCCCTCTCGCACGCCTCTCGCACGCACACGGCCTTCCCTCCGTCCGACCGTAAAGGTGAGAATGTTCACAGCTGTTACAGGAAAGTTGTAGCCGCGCTGCTTAATTGCAAGAGGTGAGATTCAAGCATGCAAGAGCTGGGCAGGCGCTCGGTGCTTCATCAGGGCAGTCCCAGAACGTGGGGGAGTTTCAGGATGCTCCTGGAATCTGAGCTGGGCAGACGCCAGGACCAACTGATCCAATCGGCACCTCCTGGACTAACGTACCGGCTGAAACGGCATTATCCACTATCCGTTGCACTCCCAAGTTCTTGGCTCAAGAGGTAGGCTCAAAATGCATCAGGCAGCACAACGTTCCAGAGGAAACATGATACAAACATAGTTTTAAGTGCAGATGGAATGGCAACGTTTCGGTTCTTAAAATGTAGAAATGGGACAGGACTAGGCTTGGGTGACGCTCCCAGGAATCCATTGCCCTTTACTATGTCCCTGGTGCTTGGACCTATTTCAGGAAGCCTGCCACACCAGGAAGTAGTCCAGGAATGCTTGCACAAGTCCGGTCGTGCAACCAGCAAGCTTCTTCCGTTCCATGTGCAGCACCAAGAGGGATCTCCCATGCACAGCTTCCATGCAAAACTATCCCGCTGGGGGGTGTCCATGCAAATTCTCCATGTGCTCCCCAGGAAGCCGGGCTCTTGCACGTGGGAAAGAGGGCGGGATTCCAGGCATTCCAGCCCCACCTGCAACATGAGTTCCACACACACTGCTAGCTGGGAATGGGATGGCCTGGCCATCCTTCGGTGAACTGTGAAGTTTTTGTGTCCACCTGCTGCCCCAACCTTTGCACTCGGCCAGCAGCATACAGAAGACAAGTGTAGCACCCAGTCAGTGGCAGAGTTCTCCACAGAGGTGTGCATGTCACCAAATCTCTCCAGCAGGAGGAGAAATTGCATCAGGTTCTCAGAGGTTCTCCCTCCCTTCCTAAGCATCGTTGTTCTGCGGGTTCGGTCAGCTAATGCAAACCAAGCACAGACTCCGTTGGCAGAATGACAACCATTCTGCATCCTGCGTAATTCCCCATGCCTAGTGTTGTCCTATCACATGGTGTGCATGAATACAGAGAACGGGAAAATGGAGCATGGAGAACATTCTGCACAGTTGTTTTTTCCCCCAGGGTGTGAGAAAAGAACAATCTTCTCAGATTTTCCACACACAAAAACATGTTCAGAGAAATTCCAGCTCAGTGCTTCTGTCCCTGCTTCAACTGCAGGCAAGAGAGTGGTCCAGGACCATAACTTGAGTCACCAGCCTCCAAAGGATGGGCTGGAATTACCTTCATTTCTCCTCCTGTCGGGCCAAGTGTCTACCCACAGAGCATAGGAGAACTCTTTGACAATGGCGCTTCCCTTGGAAAAGCCAGTGTGGTGCAGTGGATAAAGGGCTGGCCGGAGGCCCAGGAGACCCAGGTTCTAATCCTCATTTGGCCATGAAGCCCACTGACTTGTGGCGACTCACAGGTCTCAGCTTCACCTATCTCACAGGGTCCTTGCTATGAGATAAAATGGAGGGGAGGGGAATTTTGTTAACTGGGTTCCTTGGAAGAGAAAAAACGGAGTGACAGAAATGCAATGCACCCCTAACGGCGAGATTATGCCTTGTCTGGAGTGAGGGAGACTGGAGACTCAGGATCCGTCCAAATTAAAGCTAGAGATCAAAACCTGAAGAGTGGAAGATCACTGAGGAGCTGGTGCCACGCACGGTAAACAAAACCAGGGAATCTGTAATCCTCAAAACTCTGGGGGGAGGATTCCAATACAGAGAGTGGCATGAACATTCCTAAAATCTGCATAAAGCCACACTGAGTCATGTCTTTCCAAAAGGTGGTTTCCTGAGAACCACAGCGTTCAAGGAAAACAAGCAAGATGTTCGTCACCGTGATGACGGAGAAAAAGTCCCTGCCAGCTTCCTCTTGTTTTGGTCAAAGAAATTACATTCTTGGGCATCCTGATCTTGGAAGCCTAACTTCTGGGGTGCTAGTGAAAACACATAAGCACATATACATATTCTATGGACTTCGATGGCAGAATCTAGATTTCCAGAATAGCTTCAGCCCTGCCATACGGACACTATAAGATACCCGAAGACTAACCTCTAGGAACTGCCAGGTTCCTGGCTTTGCTTCTCCCATAAGAGGAGAAGAACCCAAGAACGCTGGGCTGGAGTTCCCCAAAGATTGCCACCTGCCTTGAGGAGCCCATGAAAAGGGAGGCGCTCGAAAGTGGGTACGCCATGCATCTTACCGGCCTGGTTGGTGGTGATGTTGACCGAGGCAAACTGCGGTGAGAAGGGGCTCTGGTCGGTGACGCCGTTCACAGCCTGGATCTCGAAGGTGTACTGAGTGTGGGCCAGAAGGTCACTGATATAGACTCGGGGTTCGGTCAGGCCCAGCTGGCGTGGCGTGAACTGCACGTTGTCCCCACAGCGGGTGCAAGCGCCACGACCGGAGCCACAGCTTTTGCAGATGATGTTGTAGACCAGGTCTTCGCGACCCCCAGAGTCCCGGGGAGGGCTCCACTCCAGCATCAGGGAGGTCTCGTTGACACTGGAGATGACGGATTGAGGAGCTGATGGGATGGCTACAAACGGAAAAGGAAACAGAAGTGAAATGGCGGAAGAGCAGAGAGGTTCCTGAATCACCACCAGTCTCCGGAAGGGATGGATGGAGGAGGGATGCTCGTGTCAAGCTAAGGTAATCTGAACTTTTCAAGCTCGTCTACACACTGGAACATAATTTTGCTTCAGGTATTTTCCCTCTCCCAACAAAACAGAAACACTATTGCAGTGCACTTTTCGGCTCCAGAGAGGTACCGAAAAGAATTCTGAAGACGGACATTTTAGAAACATCCTTTCGAAAAAGCACTTTCATAACTGATCATGTAGTTATGTTCAGGAATACACATTTAAACACATAGATGCAGTCAGTTTTACCAGAAAACCCTGAGATCTGGTGCTAAATGAAGGGGGCACGTCTTGTACAAAGTTGCACGCCTCGGCAGCCAGAACTGCTGCACCGGCTCCCTTGGGAATGCCTTGGGTTTCAGGGTCATGAGCCCTTTTCACAAGCCTGTGAAAACATTGTACAAGTTCTCCCTTCTTGGCCAACTCTTATAAGCCCCGCCGTGTACTGATCTTGCTAGTCCCCCAACCTCTCTAACATGAGCTGTTCACACAAACAGTTTAATGGGATGCTAAGTTGCTCGAGTTGTCAATGGAAGCAGTGCCGGGGCTGTTGGAACTGACCCATCAGCCACGGCCAGGTGGATGCAAAGAAGCAGGGCCAGATATACGACCACACCTTAGCATAACCTTGGAAGTCACCAAAAGACCGGTGGGCAGGGAAGAGGCCAGGGTCTCCCAGTGAGCCTTGGAGGATTAGCTCAAGTCCTCGGGTCTTGTACAGAGGACCGGTATGAGGCAGTTTGCTATCTGAGCATATTTTTTTGCACACGGAAGGACAAAGGTTAAATCTTCAGCATTGCTGGTTGAAAAGCTCAGACAGGAGGCGATAGGAAAGCCCCGTATTTGAGGAGCTGCTGGTCAGGGTGGAC
Organism: Varanus komodoensis; assembly: GCF_004798865.1. NCBI lineage: Eukaryota > Metazoa > Chordata > Lepidosauria > Squamata > Varanidae > Varanus > Varanus komodoensis. The sequence goes on along the minus strand of NW_025336360.1, from coordinate 186,556 downwards.
CATGACGAAGCTGAAGGACTTCCAGTTTTGACCTGCTGTGCCCACCATACCCTAAAGGGGGGGAACACTCCTGCCGTCCTTCCCCCTGCTCCACCTTGGGTTACGTACTGGTGCATGGCATATCCACAGGATCGGAATCGGCTCGGTAGTAGCTGTTACGACAGACACAGTTGGTGGCGCCCTCTGACGTCGTCCGGCTGTTGATGGGACAGTGAATGCAACCGTCGTCCCCTTGGTTGGCTTTGAATGTCCCCGATGGACAGCCTGGGAGGCAAAACCACAAGAGAGACACTGAATCGAGAGATGGAATCCACAAAAATCGGAGCTCAGAGACAAAACTGTTCTGCTGGTGAATTGCAGGTGTTCGGGCTACTTTCACAGCACCATCCTCTGCGCACAAAAGCTCAGAATATACACAAATGTGTTTCTGCATATTTGTGCAAATTCTCCTTTCCTAAAATGCACTAAGCAATGCAAAACCACAGAACCGTAGGGTTGGAAGGGCCCAGAGGGTCCAAACCCTGCTCAGGGCAGGACTCCAAATTAAACTCTTCCTCTCTGATAAGTGAACCTGCACCACAATCTCTACTCTCACCTTCTCTATGGGGGAGATTTGCACCATTTATACAGTTCTGCAGCTAGATTTACACAAAAATAAGCAGTTTTTAAAAATAGCTGGTTAGCCCTTCAGACTCTGCACGACCCAGGAAAGCTGATCCACTGTAGAACTCTCGGAAATTCGGTCTCGTTTGATTCCGTTGTGGATTTCCCCAGAAACTCCAGTTGGAACACATGGTGTAGAAGCTGGGCCACCAACTCCACACTGGAGAGTAGCTGTCTTGTCATTTCTCACATGACCGATGGGGTGTCACTTCATTTCCTCCCTGCTGTTAGTCCTCAGAATCACACGCTTCTGATTCCCCCTCGTGACGGATTCAAGCAACCTGAGAAGTCCCACCCTACCAGTTTTTCACATCTGTTCTCTCTCCTCCCCTTCTCCGAAAACTAACCCTCTTTCAGCCCTGTCTAGGGAAGAGTCCTTCCTGTACGCTTTGATGTCAATGCAGGCAGCCCCCATAAAAAGCGCCACTTCACCTCTTTTATGCGCTGCCACAACCCCATATAGTAAAATGCTCCAACCACCAGCCCTTCCCCCATGGAGTTACCAAGCAGCAGCGGCGAGGCGATGCCAGGAGCGTACCTTCTCTCTGCAGAATCCAGTCCACGGAAAGGACCCCTTCCCCACCACCCCTCCCCACTCTTGCTCCAGCCCTTCTGTGCTGCTTGTCTCGCCACAGATGCATGGTGTGCGCGCACACACACATGCATGTGAAATAGTTGTGGTGGCCTGCATCAAGTCTAGTTGGTTTCACAGATATTGCTGCACAGGTAACACGCTCATCACTGGGATGGGATGGGATATGGGATGGGAGAAGGACCGATGTCTCCCCTGCCCTGGATTCTCCAAGCATCAGCTTGTTTTTCTTATGTCCGATTTCCATTTGCATAACTGATGGTTGCTTGCTCAGAATAAATGGAAACTTTGTGCAAATCAAGCAGCAACTGGATGGGGGATTTGCTCAAATCTCCTCCAATTTGCACAAAGCTTCCCCATGGACAAAAGCAGGGCTGATTCCATCTACTGTGGAAATCAGTTCATGTTAGATTTGTACAAATCAGGCTGGGAATTGGGCGCAAGATGTAGAGAAACAGAGCGAGTCAGAAGGGGTCTCCCGGGCCATCTAGTCTGACCCACGGCTCTGCTCACGACATGCCCACCATGTGGACGTCCAGCTTATCCTTGAACACCCGCACCAATGGGGCCTCTCGTGGAAGCCCAGTCCTCACCCTCGGGGTCCCGACTGTCAGGAAGGGCTTCCTGGCATCCAAACGGAACCTTGGCTCCCTGAGCTTTGCTCTGTTGGATCATGGTTGGTCTGGATGACTTTTGTGGCACCTACAGCTCCGAGGTCTGAAGTAGGAGGTTAATCATGAAAACTCCCAAGTTGCGTGGATACACCCATTTTTAATTCGGCACTCCTAGAAGTCGGAATGAGGGACAAAGCAGATACAATTGTCCATAGACTGTGAACTAGACTCAGGGAGAAAATGGTTTGCTTCGCATTTTTATGGGAACCAACCTCACTAGTAGGGCCTGAATCATACACAAAGCAAACGGCTGTGAATCTTCAATATCTGTACCAATTTATGAGGTGCAAAAAAGCATGAACTAGGGAAGGAACACCAGAAAAATATGCACATTTGCAACAGTAATGGACACGCCAATCGTGTGCAGCAAAACTGATGAAAACGAGGCACGTGTTCAGCAAAAAGGTCCAGAAAGGATCCATGAGAAGAGATGCAATTGTATTTTCACCCTTACTGAGAACTGCTAAATGCAGCTACCATGGTTGTTATAGGAGAGATGCAAGGAGATCTTCTGTTTGCAAATGTACCCCGCGAGGAGGCAGGGGCGTGGGGAGATATTGTAAAATTTAGCAAAATAATAAATAATGCAGTTTTGCCAGCACAAGACTGCCAGCTGCCTATAGGTCTCTCCCCATGAGCTGAGCTCCGAGCTCTTAATTACTCAGCTGCAGGCTGCCAGTTGGTCCTTCCAAAGCAACTCATCCCACCGCCAGGCATGGCAAAGACGCAACAAGAGACACAGAGAACGATGCGGGATATGCTACTGGAAGGCGATGCTGGGGGAGAACATTTTCATACTTTCATGTGATTATATAAACCAGAACGCAACTATCCTTCAAAATTCGCACTTCCCCGAAATTCACAATGGAGTTCTCCAATGCAAACATGCATGCAAGAATATGCATTTCAGGGAAAGCTCACGCCAAAAGGCAAACAAGCACTCACAGAGCTTTTTGTTAGAAGAGTGGCATGAAAAAAAAGGGCCCATGTTAGGAGAAATGAGCACCACAAAATATGCACAAATTGCAGAGTGGATTTTTTAAATGCAAACGTTTCTGAATTCCACACAAGCCAAACAACATTAGAAAAATGGAAACCTGAAAGGAATTGAAACTGCAGTTGGTTCTATTCCTAGTGAATTCATAGGTTTCTCCTGCAGTAGATTAAAAGGACAGAAAAAGAACAGACCCGCATGGTGCATTTATGGCACAGCCATCCATCTCTCTCTCCTCTGCGATAACTTATGAAACTCTCCAAGTGTTCCCAGGGTTGCATTTTTTCTGGCTACGCTTCTGGCACATCAGCAGCCTCTGACTTGATTTCTGAAGCAGCGAGCAAGCAGTCTCTTCCTCCCTCTGTCTTGCAACTGAGCAAAAACAGATTCTCACAGAGCTCCAGCTGGGAATTCCCTACAGTTCTTACAGGGTCAAGGTGAGCCAGAAGAGTGAATGACTTCTTTTACAGATCAGCAGGAGAGGTGGGGAGGGGGAGGGGGAGGGAGAGGGGCAGGCGGTTTGTGCCACAGTGCTGCTTACTCCTCCAGCTCCCCTCTCGAGTCAGCCAGCAAATGAAGAGGGGAGACATCACTTGCAACCAAGAAACTGGCACTCTGACACTAGAGAAGTCCACGATGCCCCGGTGCACCCATGGAGAGTCCCCTCCCTTAGCTGTAACCATCCCTTTTCCCTCCTTTCAGGAAACAAACACATGCCGAGTGCCTTTTTAAGAAAAATATTTCAGCTCATCTGCAGTGCCTCTGTGAATTTCTGTCTGAAAACTCCCACCATATGTCAATGGTCAGGTTGTTCGCTATTCTTTTGCTGCCCTGGTTACGAGGCAGTGGCTGAGCAGAAAAGGCATAGCTCTTTTGCCTGATATTTCCGCCAGTTAAGCTGCTCTTACAGCCAAAGGAACAAAGGAATTTGGCCACCTCTGTTGCTAATTAAAAAGTTAAGCTTTCTCCCCACAAAAGAAACCTGAAGCAAACTTTCTGCATGAAATTGCTGAAGCAAAATTCCTTGGCCAGTTCGAATCCATTTATTTAGGACTCAACCTAGTACCGGGTTCTCTCTTCTGCTACAGGCATGCTTAGTGTATTCAGACTAGAGAAAAGTGCTGATTGACTCTAATATGGCTGTAGAGAACAACGGTTTGCTTATCCTGTGTAAGTTTTCAGTCTCTCGCATTTCATACCCGTATTTCTTTGCTGCCACCGCAAACCATATGCCAATGCAAATAAATGTTTGCCAACAGCAGCTAGCACTCCAAGCATGCAGGGAAGCCATTTCTAGCCCATGGCACAATAAATCTTTTCAAGGCACCACAATTTTTTAATGAATTAAGGGCGGTTATTTGATGAATAACCTTCAGGAAATCTGCTGTGCGGATGCAGGAAATTACCCATCCTAAAACTCATGACACGTGCGCCTGATTTTTGGAGAGGAAATAATCTCATCTTTGTTCAGTTATTATAGTGCAGGGGTGGGTAAACTACAAGCTGGCAGAATTAGTGATGCAGCTTACTTAGCCATGGGATGTGAGTGCGGATTGTTTAGCTATGTTCCCTCACTGAAGTTTAGTCTTGGGTCTGAGTGGAGTTTTTATGTGGTACTGTTACATTTTATTTTTATTCATTATGTTTATTCCCCACCTTTCTCCCATGGTGGCCACATGCAGTCCCCAGGTGGTCTCCCCTCCAAGCTTGAGCCAGCCCAAGGCATGCTTAGCTTCAACATGGTGGACACGTTATGCGCCTTCGGACCATACCCTGGGCCACAGGGCTGCTGGTGGCTGAAGCTGCAGTTTTATACTGTAAGATTTCATATTGCACAATCTGTAGATATAGCTTTTCATTTTTACGATTCAGCGCGTTTATCCAATCTTTTCAAAATTTACATTATAAATGGTTTAGATTTACAATTTTTAAAAAACTGGACAAGCTCCTGGAGGTGCCTTTCCTTGTTTTTGTGAGATACTGTACTGGGGCATCCCATTGCTTGCCCACAAGTTGGCTATTTCCTCCTCCTTTTTAGGAAGCAGGGTAAGCAGAGGAGTACACCTTCCTACCTATCCCCAACCTCTTCCCTCTTCCCATCCCCGCACCACCCAAGGCAAGCACAGCATCCTAGAACGCAAGCGGGCTGTAAGATATTGCTGAAATCTCGGTGGACTGGAATGCACATAAAGAAAGGCTTGAACCTGGTCCGGTCGAGCAGAGCTGAGACTCCGCTACTTGGCCCATTCTGTGGCTGCGAGGGTGGCAAGGAAGGCTTTGTTCCCACCTCCATCGCATCTCCAGCAGAGCTTGTCGGGTTCACTGCTCCAATCTGCCCCAAAGAGTTGGTTGGTGGGCTCCTGGTGGCACACTGTGACCTATTTATGAAGCACGCTGAAGGTTTGCTCGGATTTGTCATGCCTTCAACTCCACGCTTAGTGCCGTGCTACCAACAAAGGTGCCCGAAAAACCTTTTGGGCCAGTAGTATCAATTTGTTGAAGCCTCAGAGCATAAGGCGAGCAGATGGCCACCTGATCTTTGACCTCCTTGACTTATTACATCCAGTGGGACGGTTGGGGTGTCCAGCTAGGTCCTGGAGGATGTAAATTCCTTGAGAGAAAAATGGTATTTCCCTTTTCCTTTCCCGTTTTGGATCATGACTTTTCTACTATGGTTCTGGCATAATACTCACTGTTTGTTTTCCTCTTTGTTGCTGGCTTTGTTTGCACGCTGTTCCTATCCATGCCTTCCTTGCTTCTGTGGCTCTCTTCTAATGCGCTGCACACTGCTCAGAGAACTCTGGGCAATTTAAAAAGGCTTTCAAGCATTTAATCATTCAACAAGAGCCAGTACAGTGTGGTTGTTAAGAGTACCGGACTGGGACTCAGCAGATCCAGGTTGTTGTCCTCACTCAGTCATGGCGCTTACTAGGGAACTCATCAGACTTCCAGCTCAAGGCACCACACAGGGAAGGGAATTACACAAGCCACCTTGAGCTCCTTGGAAGGAAACGAAGGTAGGATGCCGATCTAACAAAGAAATGGCCAGCCCCGATATCGAAAGGACAGCCAACCATGGAAAACACAGATGCCAGATTCAGCACAGATACTTCGCCTCTCTCTCGCACCAAAAAAATAAGTTTGGCCTCCTCCTCTTGCCACCACTGACACGCTTTCTGTGTCTGAGGTTCAGAGATCAAAGCCACATGGAGTGCTTTGAAACCAGTGCTTTGGTTTCCGACCTATGGCTGATCCTTTGGGTTACGTCTCTGTGGCCATGCGCTTGCACCCTCCAGGAGGCACCCAACCAAGCTGGCCAGGGTAGAACCGGATTGCCTTTACACGGTTTCAAATATCCCAATTTAGAATAAAGGCACATTGATTTCAACAGAACTGTTTTTCAAAGATTATGGAACCAGGTTTGCTCCCCAGGGTGATGTGCACTGACAGGCTGAATCCTTCCAATCTGCAAGAAAAATTAGGCCATTCCCTCATTATTCCCGGCAATATATATGCTTTGCATCAGAAGCAGGAAGAAGATTCCCCATAACAGAACACCGTGACTGAGGACTTCAGAACACCTTTTAAAATCCAAGAACCCTCTTTCTTTCCTCTTAAAAGGCTTTACAAGTCACTGTCTTCCTGAGCCAATTCCGGAGATGGCTGATAATCTCCTTCCAGCTGCACTCAAGAAGGAGTTCCCAAATCTTATGAGTCTGTGGGGCCGCATGCAACCGTTCCTTAAAAGCTGCCTTTCCTGCTTCACTCCTAGCTGGGGAATTATTTGGGCAGTGGCTAAAAAACCGAATAGCAGAGAAATACTGTGGACATCAAAGCAGGACCAACGAGAGCGGGGTCCCCTCCGTGACCATAAACCCTTATTGCTTTAATGGGTGCTAAAACAAAGATAATCTTATCTCAGTAGTGCCTTTTTTTTTTTTTTTTTTTTTGAGAAGGAGAAGATGAGCCGGCTAAGGCTGTCTTTAAAAGCCTCGTAAACCTGACAAAATTCCACTCCTGAAGCTTGAGAACATCTCCAGTCCAAACGGAAATGAGAGGTTTTGCACAGTCACAGGTCCACACGGACAGGCTGCCCCTGAGAAAGGCCAGAGAGAAGAAGATGGAAAGGGAGAGGCTGATGTAACCCCAGGATGTTGACTTTCACATGCCAAGGTGCAACGTCATGACAAGATTAATCCATGGATTCCCTACTCGCTTTCTCCAGGAGAGCTTGAGCTTTTCTCCGTTTTTCTTTTTCCCCAGCTTTGTTTCCCTGGGAAGGTTTTCTTTTCTCACTCCTCTGAAAAAAAGGAGACCATATTGCACAGTTTTCTTCTCGTACTTTCCACCTTCATGGAGGTGGGGCAGCAACTGAAATTTATCCCTCACAACGCTGTGGAGCACCAATAAGTCTGAGGCACAGTAAGAAGGGACCAAATACCTCCTCCTCTCTTTCTGATGAACGATTCCTCCTCCTCCTGAGGAAATTCAGTGAAATGGCCCTCCCAGTTTCTCTGCCCACAAACACGGTGAAGAATTGCGAGAGGACACCATGCCTTAGAGGAACGAGGGGCTGACCAGGATGCCGTCTACTGTAGTATTCTCAGTTCCGACTGGCACAGCTGCCTTTGCTGCCAAGACCTTTCCCATTGCCTGCTCCCTGATCCTTCAAACCAAAGATGCCAGCACCTGAGCAGGACCCATTCTGCATACAAAGGGTGGGCAGTACCACTGAGTCATGGGCCTACCTCAAATGCTTCCTCCTATTAAGTTAGATAGTTGGTTCAACTATTCCACCTTCATCATCTGGAGGATGAGGCTTTCTTAACTAGTGACACCTGGAAATGCACGTGGGACCTTCCAAATGCTAAGAATACTGTCTATCTTCTGCCTGAAGGACGCAGTGAGCTGCAGACCCCCTCTGTGTGGCCTTTCTTTGTGACAGCTTCTCAGTGACAAATAACTGCTAGCTTTGTCATTCTTCAGGGGTGTCCATTTCAGGCATATCCTTCTGAACTTTAGAGAAGGACCATCAAATGTTGCTGTTTAACACTACCAGTATATGATGTGATCAACACTGTGGGTGATTAGGCTAACATTTGGGGCAAGTTGGGAAGGGCCTGTGGATTCCATGAAGGACCTCTCTATCACCCCCTCCAACAACCTTTGCTTTGAAATTTGAAACCAGATCCTGGTAGTGCCAATGTTCTTCCTTTCCTGATGGACTGTGTGTAAGTTCCAGTCCCGTTTAATTTCAGGTCACTCCAAAATAATGATTACCACCAGATCTGTGGCCAAGTTAAGCATGCTGACAGCCTTTGAGTATCTGTCCAAGGAAGCGTTATGGTCTGTTTATGAACATGGCATAAATGCATCAATTTCAGTTTCTCATTTTTCCACCCTTCTGTTTGTTCTGCCCTGTTTCTGATCAGGTTATGACACCAGCATGAAAAGTCCTGCATCTAAATTTACATGCACATTTTTTTTAAGGTACCCATTTTTGTATGCACTTTTGCAGGGCATACCAATTCTTTGCAAACATGCCCTCCTTATAAAATAGGGTGGCAGGCTGTTCATGAGACACAGTTACGCACACATCCCCTTGACATGCAGCTACAAAGAGAGATACTGGCAGATGTCTGGGCCAGATTTCCCACTGACTGGTACAAAATATGGTCCAACTTGCTCATCCCAAAGCTTTGTCTTCATAAGCTTGTTGTAAACTGTCCCAAGACACAAGTAGATGGACAGTCTATAAAAGCTTTCAATAAATAAAACAAAACATACATTTGAATTGGGTTCTCTCTCTTCATCTTTCAATGAGGCTTACGTTACAGTGATTCTGAACAGGCTCCTATGTTTAGCTTGCGCAACCGAAACCCGGTGGCTGGTAAAGCATTAACTTTGCATGTGAAAAGTCCCAGATTAAATCTGCAGTATCTCCAGGAAGTGTTGAGTTCAGGTTGGAAAACACTGTCTGAAATCCTGAAAAGCCAAAGTCAGTAAAAACTTACGTAATTTCAACACTTGGCTCCTTTCACCCTGTTGCTAGTCACAAAGTCACATCCAACCCATCGCGACCCCATGGACAACACTCCCCCAGGCCCTCCTGTCCTCCACCATCCCCCGGAGTTCACCTAAGCTCACGCCGACTGCCCCAGTGACTCCATCCAGCCACCTCATCCTCTGCCGCCCCCTTCTTCTCTTGCTGTCTATTGTGCCCAGCATCAGGCTCTTCTCCAGGGAGTCCTTCCTTCTCATTAGGTGGCCAAAGTATTTGAGCTTCATCTTCAGGATCTGGCCTTCTAAAGAGCAGCCAGGGTTGATCTCCTCTAGGACTGACCAGTTGGATCACCTTGCGGTCCAAGGGACTCGCAGGAGTCTCCTCCAGCATCACAATTCAAAGGCCTCAATCCTTTTGCGCTCAGCCTTCCTTATGGTCCAGCTTTCACAGCCATACATTGCAACTGGGAAAACAATTGCTCTTTGTTGTTGTTGTTAGTCTTGAAGTCGTGTCCGACCCTTCGCGACCCCATGAACAACACTCCTCCAGGTCTTCCTGTCCTCCACCATCCCCCGGAGTCCCCTAAGCTCACACCGACTGCTTCAGTGACCCCATCCAGCCACCTCATTCTGCCGTCCCCTTCTTTTGCCGTCTATTGTTGCCAGCATCAGGCTCTTCTCCAGGGAGTCCTTCCTTCTCATTAGGTGGCCAAACTATTTGAGCTTCATCTTCAGGATCTGGCCTTCCAAAGAGCAGTCAGGGTCGATCTCCTCTAGGACTGACCGGTTTGATCGCCTTGCAGTCCAAGGGACTCGCAGGAGTCTCCTCCAGCACCACAGTTCGAAGGCCCCAGTTCTTCGGCACTGCCTTTCCAGTGCTGGACTCAAGTCTCCCATCTGGATTCTAACCAGGCCTGTCCTTGCTTAGCTTCCAAGATCAGGCAGGATCAGGCACTTCAGGCTATATGGAAGCTGCTCTTCACTACCCCACTGCCAGTAATTTGTCCCCCCCCCACACACACACACCTCTTCTTTGGCCCAAATCAGGAGGAGGAACAGAAGATGCCCTGAGCTCTTCCCTTCCCACTTCTCTGCCTGCCAAGGAGAAAGTGTTCCAGAGGCAGAAGCGGCTGGTGATGGCGACAATGAAAAGGTGGTCTCATTGAGGGTAGGGAGCCATTGGGATGCCCAGGGAACACGGCCGCTGTTTTCTTTTTTCTTTCCTTTTCTTTCCCATTGCATGGATCTGCTTTGCCAAAAAACAAATGCCACATTAATTCTGCAGTGTGGAATATCCTTGCCAGTCTGTCCAGAGGAGTGCTGGTCCCAATTTCCCAGCCAAGTGGGTGCATCATTCATAAATATTCTGGCTGCATCTGGCTGCAACACAAGCATCCCGCACCCTTCAGAAAGGGCAATGCACAATTTTGCTCCGGTCTATAAATTTATTTATATTTATATTGCTATTTATATCCTGCCTTTTTCCTACAAAGGGCTCAAGGCAGCTTACATCATCTCTCCTCCTCCATCTTATCCCCACAACAACAACCCTGTGAGGTAGGTTGGGCTGAGAGTCTGTGACTGGCCCAAAGTCACCCAGTGGGCTCCTTGGCTGAGCGGGGACTCAAACCCGGATCCTCTGAGTCCCAGTCCCATGCTTTTAACCACTACACCACACTGGCTCTCTAAATTTCCCTAACCAGCACTTTGCAAAGGCTGCTGCAGCAGATGCTTGATGCTCTCTGGGAGACTCAGGTTCTACGTTTTGAGGGAAGAATCTGTGTAGTACATACTTCATGAATAAGCTTCCACAGCATTAACTTTTTGGCTACCGAAGGCTCATGGCAGCACACTGTAAAAAGCTGCATTAGCACGAGCCATTTCAGGGCATTGTTACCTTCCTTCCTTTGCTAAAAATATTTCCCAACAATTGTGGTCCAAATGATTCCAGTGAAGTAATTACTCAATGTTCAGAAAAGTCTTGGACTGGAAAGCTTAGTCCAACTTCATGTCATGCCACTTCATGCCTTTATCATTATTTTTAAGCATGCTTAAAGGGCACACTTTGAAGAAAGACTCACTTTCTAGCAGCAAATTGGTGTAGGGCCCCAGTTTGGAAAAATAATGGGATCCTGCCAAAGAAAAAAAAGGGGTTGTGGAGTGGTTGTGTTCAGATGCCAGCTGAGCCCGTCCTCTTCAAGAGTGCGCCCTCCCATTTCCCCTGCCCTGGGTTACCTGCCCAACCCAATGAGGGTAGGCAGCTGAGCGTGACCATTCTGGATTCATTTCTCCCCCGTCCCATTTCTTCCTGCCGATTTTTTGCACTTCTGCGAAGTCCGAAGGTTGAGTCAGCTTTGGTACCGTCAGGAGGGGACCAGCAGACCAGGCCTCCTCAGGAGAAAGGGACTCCTCTCGAGTAGGGCTCCGGCCAGATTGCTCTAATTGACCTGCAGGTGAGGCCTGGGTGGGGCTCATCAGGCCCGGGCGGGGCTCATCAGGCCCGGGGATAAAAACCCCCAGTGCCGGCCTCGCTGGCTATTAGTGCGGTGCTGTTCGTGCTGCTCCGGCGTTTCCGCCTCGGCTGCCGGATCTGGTGGCGCGATGGACGTTCCTGAGCGCAGGACGTTGGCTGGGTGCTGCTTCTACACCAGGTAGGACACTGTTTTGATTTTTACCTTTGCCTGGTCGCTTAACTGCTACTGTTTTAGCCTTGTCAAGCATACTTGATCATTGCGGGTGTGTTGTGATCTCTGCTACCTTCTCTGCGCTGGGCTTTGCGGTGCCGTCCTCTGCTGAACGCTTGTGCTTGTGTATTTGCCTGTTTGTGCCCTTGGATTTGAGCGAACAGAAAATCGTTTTTAAGTTGCAGCATGTTTAGTTGCCTTTCCGCCTTTGGGCGGGTTGCGGTAGGTCATCTCAGACGTGTTCGTGTTTCTGGTTGGTTGTTGACTTGTTGGTGTGTCGGGTATGTCTCCATGAGAGGATGAGCTACTCAGTTGATGAATAGGGATGCGTGTGGTGGGCTAGAGAGGGGCCCTGGGACCTCGGGGGGAAGTGGACTGGAGTGCTTGAACTATCCCTTGTAAAGGTTTAACTGCAGCCAGAAAGGTACTCCAGATTACGGAGAAGGGAACTTGAATAAACTGGGAACAGTGAGTGCATTGGCTACTCAATTTTAGGGGAGAAAGAACACAAGACAGGTGCGAAATAGTTGTGCTTGGAGTTTTTCCCTTTTCACTATGAACAATTCCAATATGGGAAGTGCTGAAGACAGAAAAGTTACAGGACAATCCGGAAAAAGAACTTTTGCAGAAATGGATAGCAAATGTTTTGCATTGCATTGTTTTGTACCTTAAATCCTTTTATTGGATTGGACTGGATTGCATTGTATCCCAAATGCTTTTGGACTGGATTGTGTCTCGCATGGTTTGCATTGCATTGTAATGTATTGAATTGCACTGTACTGTCTCTGTCATGGTTTGCTGTACTGTATTGTATTGTCTCTCACATGATGTGCTTTGTCCTGTACTGGATTGTATTGGATTGAATTGCATAGAATTGTCTCACAGGGTTTGTTTGTTGCTATTGTATTGCGCTGCATTGTACATTGTATTGAATTGTGTTGCACTGTTTGCTTTGTAATTGAATTGTATTTTATTTGTTCGAAATGTTTCTATGCCGCCCCTGTTGCAACAAAGCCTTGGGGCGGCTCACAAAAAATACGTAAAAACATACATAAATAATTTAAAAGAAGAAAAACGTTTAAAAACCCCTGGTGCATTCTTGGCTATTGGTAAAATCCTAATTAATTCAATAATTTAGCATTTAAAATAAGTTTTAAATAAAAGTTTTGTGCTGTCCTGAATTGTCTCACGGTTTGTAATGCATATTGTATTGCATTGTATATTGTATTGCACTGTGCTGTATACTGTATTGAACTGTACCACATGGTTTGTTTTGCATATTGCATTGAATTGTCTCGCGTTGTGTATCGCGCTGCGTTGTGTATTGCGCTGCGTTGTGTCACATGGTTTGTATTGTATATTGCATTGATTTGTGCTGCATTGCATATTGTACCCTGTATGGCGTTGTATATTGCATTGCATATTGTACCCTGTATGGCGTTGTATATTGCATTGCATATTGTACCCTGTATGGCGTTGTTGTCTCACATGGTTTGTATTGCATAGTGCATCGAATTGTATTGAACTGCGTTGCATTGTCCCTCAGGGTTTGCTTTGTTGGTATTGAATTGTCTCACGGTTCATGTTGCATTGAACTGTCGCTCACGGTTTGCATTGCATATTGCATTGC